>NC_142697.1:14272727-14575909 GCF_029641045.1 Salvia hispanica
ATTGGTTGTGCAATTTATGTGGTTATTGATTTGTATTCTAAAAAGTACATAAGTATTTGTTTTCATGGTGTTGATTGTAATTGTTCAATAAATATGGAATGATCTTTAGTTATAATGGGTAGCAAACAGAAGGCAACAAGAGATCTAGAGGAGGTTGATGAAGAGCAATCAGGCAGTTAGAAGATAATAGTGGTTCTAATAATAAAAACAGACAGAGAAACAGTAAGAAGACAATAGTGGAGGAGTACATGATATGTCGCTTCATGTCTTTCCAGCCTTAAGCATGTGGGACATTTGCCCCTCTTCACCTCCATCCTATAATTATTACAAATTTTCATGTATATATACTCCCTCCGTCCCATGTTACTCGCACTTTTCATTTTAGGCCATAAATTTGATATTAATTTTTTAGTGTAATTAAATTAGAATTTTAAGTGTAATGAGACATCACTTAATAAAGGACTTCTTAACTTAATCTAACATATTAATTAAATACATTAATTCTAACTTAAACTATAAATAGTGTGAGGAGTTTGTGACGACTGTTATGCTGATGATGGGTGACGACTATTATGCTGATGTTGACCTTGATGAATATTTTGGAGTAACATTAGAGACATCGGAGGAGGATGAGGCTGAAGTGGAGGATGATGCTGAGAAGGATGAGGCACAGGAGGCAGCTTGGCGCGAGTCACGCACAAAGACTCGTCATGAGACTGGGGTGGCTTCTGAACGTTTTACTTCTGGGGAGGCAGCTCGTAAGGAGTTTGGGAAAGCTTCCGATATTACTTTCTCCACTAAAGGATTGGCGCGGACTATAACAAAAATTTTTGCTATAAGAACATCCTTGCGTACATCCAAAGGGATAGCTGCAAACAAGTTTATACCAAGTAGTTGCAAGTAGTTTGTGGTTGTTTGTTAAACGTAGACATTTGTGATATTTTACTAAATTTATTTAATTTTTAATCCGTTTTCTACATTTGAATGATTATGCATTTAAATTTATCTTAAATCCAATTAAAAACAATATAATCATAATTAGATATATATTTAAAATTTCAAAATTATTTAATTTTCCACAATTTTTTAAAATGAAATTCATTTTTATAAGTTAATAAAAAACTCATTTGTGATTTTAAAAATTATTAGAACACAACCTCTTTCTTATTACTACAACTAAGCACAAAATCTAGTTTTGCATTACAGTTTTTCAATAGCAATTATATTTGACATTAATTAATTTTCAATACATTCATCACATCACAAATACTGTGGCTGGCAATACAGCATCATGATTAAATGAAACAATTAATTAGCAATACTACTATAAATGAAACATCAAATAGTAGTAAATAATATTCAATTACAAACCAACATCATATAGTAAAAAATAATGTTAACTACAAACCAACATCAAATAGTAGTAAATAATATTTAACTACAAATCACCATCAAACCACAGTAATGTTCAACTACAAACCACAATCAAACCACAAACAAGCACACAGTGCGCCCCGTTGTGCAGTTACGCCTGTCATGCCCTACTTGTCTACAGTTCTTGCAACTCCTCTATCGCCTGGGCTGATCAGGTTATTTTTGTCCATCTGGTTCCGTATCCTTGATTTTCTATATCGACCACGAGAACGAGGAACAAATTGATCTACTGAACACTCCAATGTCCATGGTGGTATCTCCCAATAGTCTGGTATCTAAGTGAACGGAAACCAAAAGAATATTGTTTCACCCAAGTTGATTTCAAATAGTTCTTACTCACGAGGCGTAGAATGTTATCTCATCGATCTCTGGCCAGTGTGAGAACAAGACAACCTCCACATCTGCTATTTCCCACAACTACACAATTTTCTCCAATACTGACCTCAAAAGAGTTTCCACCCTTCCCTTTGGATCGTGCCTCGGATAAGACATCATACATGCCCTCATGGATGTTGACTCGTCTAACCACATGTTTTCGGCCCCTAGCATCATTATCCTTGAATTTGTTATACGCCCATGGTGTCAAATTAGTTTGGCATTGCGCCGCTTCTGTCGATCTTGTCTGGAACCATTTAATTGTTCCCCAGAACGTTAAATCGATACACGCCCTAATGGGTAGATCCCTGGCTCCTTTCAAGACATTGTTATATGCCTATACCATGTTCGTCGTTGTTTCACCCCATCTACGACCTTTGCCGTATGCCATTGTCCATTGTTATGCATCAATACGCCGAAGGTACTCAACTGCCTCTGGACTAACATGACATAGGGAACGTCTTCTCCTAAAATATTTTCTCTCCTGTGTGGCTATCCCCATTTTTCCACACTCGACTCTTCACCCTCACACCCTTGTGATGCTGTAACACATTTTTTCGTACATGTCTAAAGCAAAATCGGTGAATGTCTCGTGGCGGTTGTTCCCATATATCAGACTCCATTGCATTCAATATTCCTGGGTGTCTGTCAGATATGATGCAAACATCTCTATCGTCTTTCATAACATGAAGTTTGATTAACTTCATAAACCAATTCCAACTATCACTTGTTTCATTATCAACAATTGCATAAGCAACATGTAAACACTTATTGTTTGCATCAAACCCAACAGCGCAAAGAAGTTTACCTTTGAGCCTTCCATGCAAATGAGTTTCGTCAACTGTTACCACTGACTTGCAAAGCTGAAAAGCCTTCACACACGGCCCGAATGCCCAAAATACATACTTGAACAACTTTCGTGTCTCGGTACTATGTCTTTCATCATGATTCCACTAAACAATTGTTCCACAGGTGCGCTTCTGCAACTCAATCATATAACTAGACAAATCTTTGAATGATGACTCTCATCCACCAAAAGCAAGCTCTATAGCCTTCCTCCAAGCATACCATGCTTTCTTGTAGGATATTTCAACATGATAATTTTACTTCACATCCTCAATAATGGAGTTAGGTGTATACTCGGGGTCCTTTAGAATATGATGTTTAATACACAAAGCCACCATATCTGATGAAACGTTGGCGTAGCCCCTGGAGTTGGGATTACCTACACAAGTATGTCTACCAGTCCATTGTCTGATTTCCCATTTATGGTTGTGCTTCCTCAATGTTGCTCGGAGTTTCCAAATACAAACTGTTTTCTTCCGTCGTCTCCCCGTCTCTTTCTTCAGATCTTTCAGAGTTTTGCATTCCACATTTCACATTGTTGGTTTACTTTCCACCACGTAGTATTCTTTTGTGGATGACTCCAAATGCCACAAAGTAATAGCAGTCTTCAACTATAGTTTGGTATCAAATTTAGTTCATAACCCAATCCGTGTAGGATTCTTCTCATCCCAAAACCAACTACTAGATTCAGAATCATCATGGTTACTTTCATAGTAATTACCTTCTGTCGTCGGTAGAGTACGAAAATAACGTAACCCTAGATGCTCATACTCCTGCTCACTTCGCTCTTCAGGAACTATTGGGACATACCTACGAGGCACATTCAATGTCTCACAATCAGATGCATCTTGGGTTGCTTCTAATCTTCACTCAATTCAGGTGGGGTTGTTGATTTTTCTGACACAAAGTCATCAGATTCAGAATCGTCACTAACTTCATGTGGAGATAGTCCACCAACCTCAAACTCAGGCCCACCATCCCCAAAACCAGGCCCATCATCCCCAAAATTAGCCGGCTCGTGACTAACTTCATTATGTCCAGATGGTCCATCATCATATTGTACTCTATCTAGAACTTGTGGTTGTGCCCTTCTAGATTGATAGACAACAACCGTATGTGGAGTACGTTGTTGTGCTAACTTAGCTTGATAGTCAACAAATAACTCAATTTGACCTGATTGAATAGTTGTTGCAAACATATCCCTCATATATGCATCGCAAAGTTGAACGCCTACAAAGTTATATCCATTACCCACTTGAATTGCACACTTCCATGTCAAACTAATCATATATTCATTAACATCGATTCCAATGCAATCACGTATTTTGTTAACTAACTCATTGTATGGAACAAACTTATCTAACACAAGGTACACATTTGCCACGGGTGGCTCATAAGACAAACCAATTCCTCCAATTTGTACTATTCTTCCATCCCAAATAAAAGGACACAAATGGATTCTGTTCCATAATCCTGCAATACATACACAACTTTATCTCAAAATTTGAATAATTAAAAATAAACTATATACCAAATGTTAGAAATTAACAATTCAAAAGACACTACATACCAAATCCTAGTAGTTAATAACACACGTTGAACATACAATTTATACCAACAACATAAAATTTAAATTTTAAGCTACAAACCCTAAAATCACAATTTTCACCATAAACTATGAATATAATGCTAAATTAAGAAGAAAGCACGTAACTTATCTTGAGAGAGAAATAATTAGACGAATTTGGGCGATTTATGCAAGAATTAGACGAAAATGTGGCATTCTTGGAAGGGGTTCGCGAGAATAAGGAATGGCGAGTCAGTGAGTTTTCTATCTGCAAGCGCTGCTTTAAAATTCAGTTGAGACACGCATTCTAAGAATGCGTGTTTAAATACGCATTCTAAGAATGCGTGTTGCGAGTTCTGTTCTATTATGTTGCGTGATTTTTAAAAGCAGTTGAGACACGCATTCTAAGAATGCGTGTTTAAATTACTGACACAAGTTTCTCAATTCTGATTTTGAGATATGACCTAAAAGTTTGTGTCATAAATTACTGAATTTTCATTATTTAATTTTACCTAGTCCCTTTTGATTTAACATGCAAAGCTTCTGAATATAAAGTAACATAATTAAGCATGTAAAGATTGTCATAGACACTTAACATATCAGTGCCCACAATACTGAAATTATTTGAAGGAAGAAACTTACTATTTCTGAATGAACAAGAGAAACCAAATTTGTCCAAAACAAAAATAGAAATCAAATTCTGTCTTAAAGACAGTACAATAAAATATCCTTCAAAACCAGAAAAAATTCTGTCTTTATTAACAATCTATAATGCCCAATAGTCTATACTTCCACCGATTTGTCATATTACATTTAGATGTATCTTTCACCATCAATTGACTTTCGGCAGCTCAGACAACCTTGCATTGATAACCTTATGTGAGTAGTAGCATCAGAAAGTACCCACCAAAATATCATTAGGGACTGAAGACAAATTAACTTTAAAACAGACCAAAACAAGAATTGTAACTTCCTTTGTACGTCATACGTGATATTTGTCACAATTCTTCTTTTTATATCCACGTCTACCTCAAAAGAAACAAAAATTATTATCTTTATGTTGTTTATTTTGTGATGAACCCTTATCCATAGTACCATTCTCAATACAGTTTCTCTCAATGCCCTTTACTTTATTTTTTTGAGATATTGACCAGATGTGCAACACAAAATGCACAAGCAAGTCTTTAGAATTTAAGCTTAAGTGAAGCAACGTGAGACATTTTCATAATGTGCTCCCTTATGTTGCCCTTGTCCTTATACTTTATTGAGATTAAGCATGCTTGTCTCAGCCTTAATGTTTTTCGCAAAACGTTCCTTAATTTTTGGCAAGGTATTCACTGGCCTTAATGATATACTTAGATGCAGTGCTTCGAAAGGCTTTTTGTCACGCCCGCATTTTCTAAGGATAGAAAACACGGTTGATCGCGACCAGTGGAGGATTAAAGAAGCAGGGAAGAAAAGGGGAAGAACAAAATATATGTGACCAAGCAAAAGATTAACTAAAGATTTGAAACGACAAATACTGTCTCAACAAACTAACTTCGAAGAATACAATCAAGAGATAAATAATCCAAAGGAAAAGACATAGAAACTAGCGGAAACGTCAAGACATGGGATAATGCCAAGTATGAAGACTCGACAAATCCTACAATTAAACAAGACATAATTTTCCAACGATACTGCTCAACATCCTCCACGTCCATCGCCGCTCATTCTGCACATTAAGAAAACAATATGCAGGGCTGAGTACTTGATGCACTCAGTGGACACATGCCAAAATACAGTTTGTGAAGCCATAACGAGTGATCTTGGGGGTTTTAATTAAAAGAACACAAGTACAGTAAAAATACATTTTCCATAAAATTCGGTTGCGCAACCATTTTCCATCCACATCCACCATCACCATACCATATCTGAACTACATGACAAGGAACGTGGCCACGAACCAAGTCACTAGACCGGCCAACTCCAATGAGATAGCGCACGATCTACTGGGTGTACACTAGTCCGAGCAGGGTTTGCGGCCCTACTAGGACTCGAATTCGTTAACATACATGGCATAGCCACTTCAGATAGGTTTATTCAAACACAAAACATGGCAAGACAAACATTTTTCACCTCCTTTCACATAGTAAAAATATTTAGGACATAGTCCTTATTTAAAACGAAAGCCCACCTCAAACGCTTAACTCCTCAAATCACTTTCCGTTTCCACCGCAAACAATGTGCACAAGTTTACCCTTTTCGAAATAACACGATATGCGAAATTAGACTTTGCAAAGTAAATTAAATTGAAACAATGCATGCATCCTATGTGTGGGTTCAAACTTAGGAAATTCCAGCATTATCATCTCGGGAATTTATAAACAGTCCAACAATTAGTTAATAGAGCATAAATAAATAAACAAATGAGTCTTTTCAATCCAACACTAAGATCTCCGTACTGCCAACCCACTCAACAAATAAGTTGGCCTATTTCTTAATAGATGCCAAGTATATTAAAAAGAATAAAAATTAATTAGGGGCACAAACTAAAACTAAGGATGAAGAATAAGTAATCAAAAACTATATATAGTCCCGTCCCAACACATTTTTATATAAGTACATGCCCAAAATTTGTAGATAAATTAAATGGCCCAAGCCATTTAACAAATGAACTAAAATATACTCCCAACCATCACCAACGTATCTCTCTCCATTTTCATTTCAAACGCAACAACTCTCTCTCTCACTATGTCAAATCTTCACTCTCTGCCTCTAGTAAAACTCACGCTCTCTCACTCTCTATCATTCTTCTACAATTCACAAATCATCTCTCAAATTTGGTGTCTCAATTTAAGAACTAAGAATCCCAAGATTAGAAGCACAAAGCTGACTCCACCGTGGCGCCACTTCCTCTGGCCCCCGCTATCCGCCCGTCATTCCAGGCAGTCAGCTCCTCCATCGGGCAGCGCCGCTACTCACAACCTCTCCGCCTTTTCCCCACATCTAAACCTTTTATTAAATTTCTAATTGTTCGATTTCAACTATTTATGGGTATGCATAAGTATATTCCAAAATTAAGGTTGAAGGTAAGCAAAAGCTAGAAAAGCATTAAAGATCAAAGCTTTATAAAAAACGTATCACTCAACCGTTTCAAGGAAATCAACAAAATCAGTTTTGGTTCTGGTCCGCCAACTATCGTTAATGATATGCTGTGGAAGATTTCTGAAATTAGAGAAATATACCTTCAAAAAGAACTTGCAACTGCAGGATGGATTTGTTTGGAAAAATTTACTGTCTTTCCATCTATTTCTGTCAATCTGTGATATCAAGAAATTGTGCCATGGGATTAAAATGTAGAGATTTGCATTCATATGGAATTGAAGGGGTATACCTTTTGGTAAAGCAGAATTTGACTTTGCTGGAAAAAAGATAATGGGCGATGAAACTTGAACTCACTGTTTTGTGTGAAAAGTTGGGAACTGAAGTGAGGAAGAGTATCTGTCAAGATTTGCATTTGTTGGAGAATGAATAGAGAGTGGAGAGAATTGCGGAAACCGCCGGATAGTTGGAGGAGTGGTAGTTATTTTGGCTGAAATTTGAATTAATGAAGAATTGGGCTTCTCAAAATTGGTCCCAACTAAAAAAATAAATAGGCTAGAACAAGATAGATAAAGGTGATAGGACCAAATATTTGATTTAGAACATTGATTAAATTGTGGTGGTTTATTTTAGTACTTTGGTGTTATTTCAAATACTCGTAAACGAACGTTCAATTTTCCCATCGACGAATCTCACGTCAATTTCGTCGACTACTTTCCCCACACGATTAACCAACAACAATTCAAGCATTCACTATTTCTAATCGCAACCAATCAAACAAAGACGGTATTTTACTCGAGGTCTATCATTCGCTCGTTCTCAAAATAAAATCTTAACGCAAAAAGGTAATAATAAAAGCGGGTGTTACACTTTTGGGATGCTACACTTAATGATCAGTAGACTTACACGATTCGAGTATCCCTACTTCTCGTGGTTTCTCCTGTAATAAGAAATACTATCGTCCTGTAATAAGAAATATTTAGCGCGTAATCCAGATCCATGCAACTCAAAGAATCAAAATATAATCTTTGCGATCCTTAAAATTTGACCCATTCAACAATGACATATTGTTCATGTTGGAAGAAACTGCAGAAGCAGACAACATAATTGTATAGATAACAAAACCAAAATTAATTGTCACGCTCATATCATAAAATTCAAATAAAATTGTAACATCTCGAGGTACCGACACAACATTCATATCAAGTCTTTGGACAGTAATATGAACTTGTAAGTGACAACCTCTTTGTAATGATCAAACACTGACAATAAGATCATGTCAAGTAATGTCCACATTTGGGCATCACAATTACATACACGAAAACTGGATAATTGTCACCTATTTATCACCACATGTATATGTGTATCTCGTGTCAAATATTAATCTTCCTTTTGGACCGACTAATATCCGCGTTAAAATGCACACACACATCACTGTCCTAACATTCGCAATAAAGAAGTCTAGACAAGAGAGGTTACTTTTGCAACGTCTTGCTTCGACTAATCTACTTTGAACATTAGTAAAACATTACGAGGTTTCGAGCACAATATCCACATCAAGTCTTTTGACAGTAATGTGAACTTGCAAGTGACAACCTCCTTATAGTGATCAAACACTGACAATAAAATCATATCAAATAGTGTCCACCTTTGGGCATCACACTACTTACACGAAAAACTGAATAATTGTCACATATTTATCACCAAAGGTGTGTGTGTATCTCGTGTCAAATATTAATCTTCCTGTGGACCGACTAATATCCGCATTAAAATACACACATCAATAAAGGAACATGAGATGCACTAAAATTATTGAATTTAAAACTTTAATTAAATTCTCAAAAGAATTCTTAATTCTCAACTAATTAGCCAATTAATTGAGAGACTTCATGTGAAATAATTATTCAAAATTTTATAATGTAAAGACGTTACAAATAAATAAATGTACATAAATCACATTAAATTGAATAATTAATTCATAATTTAAATTGAATAATAAATTCACTATTCAATTTATTACCATAATTACGAAACAACCGTTTCATTCCTAATTAATCAGCCAAACAAAAAAACTGAACAGCCAAACAATCCATAAAACATAAATCCTAAACTTTATGGATTTCCCTAAATGTACAAGCGCGAAAACAGTAGTGCCAAACAAGAATATACAACTCAGCATAATTCATTACAGAAACTGAATTAACCAAACACATAAACATGAATTTTGAGTTCTCAATTCCGATTAGCCAAATAATACCAACCGAGAAAAACATGGAAGAAAAACTCAATTCATAGTTCACAATTCACAATATGCATACCTAATCAAATATCCATAAATCAAACTTATCCGTGAGTACATATGAATTGAACTTTCAAAACATTCATCCAACCATCTGGTAGACGTGCATAACAATTTGAGCAACCAAGCAAGGAAAACATGAATTGAAAACAATCCATCCATTCTATAATAATGTATATGTGTGTGTATGCATAATCACAAATTCAGCGAAATCAATTTTCCCAAAACTGCCTTTTACATGTATTAAGATTTATGAAGTGAATTCAAAGAGGAAACCATATCTCTATTCATCAAAAAAATCTTGATCCATAAAACATATCGCAAACAGCGGCACAACGACATGAATTGATTTTCACAAGACAACCAAATTAAGTTCATTCACCCCAAATATGCGATATTATGTATTCATAAAATCATTCAAATCATATGTGTGCATATAAAGGTTCATGAACTGAATTCAATCATAATCAATTCACAAAAACATATCATATATGTAAACGAAACCAATTCAATGTTCCCAACAAAAAATCGGTAGTCAGAATTATACTCCCTCCGTTCCATAGTAATAGAGTCATTTTGTCATTTTGCATTTTGGTACGTTCCATAGTAATACAGTCATTTTCCTTTTTAGTAATAGTCAACACATTTTTCCACGTCTACTTTACTTTCTCTTACTTTATTCTCTCTTCATCTCTCTACCTTTTCCATTTTCCACTTTACTCTCCTTTTACTTAATTCACCTAACACAATTTTTCTTAATCTTCGTGCCAAAAAGAAACGCCTCCATTACTATGGAACGGATGGAGTATGATTCTCACAAAATCCTAATTCTCCTTTTTTCCAATTATCAAAGAATCATCAATAGAGTGACTCTGATACCACTTGTTGGAGTAATTGAGTGAACAATTACATAAAGCTCTCTATGATGATTAACCGAGAACTGGCGGAGAAGGAGCATAAATGGTAGAGCGGAAGCATACCTTGATCCATAACGAATTGAAACGCAGAATTGTTGGAATTGCTTTGCAGCGGCTATGGATTTTCCAAACAATCAGAGACGTTCTTCACAATAGTCTGCCGAGAGAATATGAGATATTGAACATTCTTCTGCCGTCTGGGGACCATAACCATAACTTATATTTATAAGTACTATAAGTTCCTTTATTTCCTATTTGGTCCCTCAACAAATAGAAAAGCACAAATTGGTATCTACACTTATTTCCATAACAATTAAATATACTTTAGCCAAAACTTTAATCTTTATAGGATCACTTTAATTGGGCAACTGAAAGATAGCCATACACATTAAACAGTATTTGCATATGGGGGAAACCACTAGACTCAAATGCCTCAAGAAGTTATGTACCGGTGTTCACCAAGTTTCGGTGAGGAGTAACTTTGGGAACCCAACACCGAAGATTTCCAAAATTTGCTTCGTTTTCACGAAGCACGTCACTACTTTCCCGCCATACTTGGCAGCATTGACTGCATGCATCGGAAGTGAGAGAATTGTTCGATGGATTCGAGGGGGCATACCTAAGCAGCCACGAAGGCGCTCATCCTAGAGGCGGTCGCTGACTACGGCCTATGGATTTGGCATGCATTTTTCAGTGCAGACAGATCGAACAACGACTTGAACGTGCCTCCCTCTTCCCCCCTCTTCAACGATGTTTTAAGAGGTTTGGCAATGGTTGATGTGAATCAAATTGATCATCTTTATTCCCATAGCTTTACTTGATTAATGTGGTTTGATACTCGCTAGGAGAGATGGGCTGGAAACATGCTAGGAGATGTCTGCTACAGTGCAGACAAATTGCCCGATTGGGTGTTGCAAACTGATACCCGATATGGCGCTATCTCGAAAGGCAAAGGAATTCTAGAGACGAATCGCCCAGTCAGGCGACTTTGGTCATCATTCCACCGGTCGGGCGCTATCCCGCAAAAGTTGGAGTTCCAAGGGCAAATCGCCGGGTCGGGCGTCTTGTCGCACCAACTGCCGAAATTCAGTTTTTAAGTAGTATTTGGGGGCACTTTTTGGGAGATTATTCAGAATATCAGACACGAAAATAGAGATGGAAAGGAGAGAGAAGAGAAAGAAGATGAGAAAGAAATTTCGGTTATCATTTCGACAAATCAACTGCAAATCTCCATTCCACTCAACGAGAGCATGTTTCCTATGGTTTTTATTGCAAAATTTACCATGTGTTTAGGCTAAACTTTCAATGTTGCTCCAAATTATAATTTAGGCTTCTATGGATGTTTCTACACCATCGAATCCATGTGTTTTGTCACTAACAATGTGTTTGATGTTTATACACTATGTTTTTTACTGATAATATAGTGTTGTTATTTCCTTTGTTATTGTCTCTTTAACATAGCTTGAGAGTTCTTGATTGTTGGTGTGCTATTGAATTTGATTTGTTCAGAGGATAATTTGATAATGGATTAAGTAAGTGATCATAATAGATGAATATTTCTCCTACGCTTTAGCAGGAATTTGTAGTCATTGAAAATTGGTTCATAAGCTACTCATCGTAGCATGTTCAGTGTATGTGATTAGATTGGTGTTTTAATCCCTTTATATATTTCATTGTTAGAGGTGTAGAACAATACAAGTCTATCGAGCAACTTGGAGTGACATATTTTTCTCGTTTGAAAAGTCTTTCAATATTTAATCTTTTACTTTATTTTGTCAACATCTTTCAAAACTAAAAATCAAACCTTTGTTATGATTTTACTTGCTTGTAAGTTTAAACAATCTTTCACCTCCTTGTGGATCGACGCTTTAAATACTACTTACGACGCTATAATCTTACAGTATTGTAGTATTGTTAGAGTTAATTAATTATACTTGATATATTGTTTGAACTGGATTAGATACTCTAAAATACGCATCAGCGGTCGACTTCAATGCCAATTGCCGTCAATACCACATGAGGTACTATCTCGCCAATGGTATCTACTCGAGGTAGGCGATGTTCGTGAAGACACTCAACATGCAACAAGATCCAAAACAGATCCTTTTTGTGCACCATAAAGAGGCGGTTTGGAAAGACATCAAAAGAGTGTTTGAGGTTCTTCAAGCCCGATTCAACATTGTGAAGGCCCGGCTCAGATGTGGTACGTAAACAATCTTATCGACGTCATTTACGTGTGTATTATTTTGCACAATATGAATGTTGATGACGAAGGACCGAATTGGACAATCTTGTTCGATGGGGATAACCCTGGAAACTCAACCACAAGCTCTCCCCTACGCCGAGGTGCGCCACATCAGTGTGCGAGAGGATAGAAATAAGAACAACGATGCACGACACCAACGCCCACCTCCAATTACAAGAAGATCTAATCGAACATGTTTGGGATAAATTCGGCAATGAGTAGCTAGTTCCACTAAAAAATTATTGATAGCTAGTGTTACCGATTTCGGTAGACGCATCTCATCGTCATTAGATGTTAGGATGCCTTGAATCATTGCTTAGTTGATGAAGCTGAGGGGTTGTAACCTGAGTTGAGCAGTTGTTAGGTTGCTATTGAATCATTGCTGAGTTGATCAAGTCGAAGGGATGAGCTGATCAAACTGAGTAGATATGTTTCTGTTTGTGGGCTTAATTGTTGTATCAAGCACAATTTGTCTTTTGTACCTATTTATATAGAAGTGGGCACGAGAATTTGTTAAGAGTAGTAGCAGTCTTTTAGTATCAGCATCGTTGTATCTGCGTTCGCAGTCATAATACAATTTGTTCTCCGTTCTTGCCCGTGGACGTAGCCAACACAACGTTGGTGAACCACGTAAATTCTGTGTCTCTTTACGTTCTTTTGTTTGTCGATTATACTATTACCTGATCTGTCATAACATTAGAGAACTCCTTCTTCTGCTTCTTTGGCTTCATTTAATTTTTAGGATTTAAATTATGTAAGTTTTAATTTTTTTAGGGATATTGACACCTATCATGGAACTTTCAAAAAGTTGGGTTTTTCCCACGAACTTTGAAATTGACAAATAATATCACGAACTTTACCATGAGTTTGTTATTTTCCACCAATGAAAAAATTCCAGCTATATTAATAGATCGAAAAACAAAATTTTAGAAGGTGTGCTTCAAGAAAAACTATCTTCAAGGATTGGAAAACTTGAAGCTCTCGAAATTATTGTCGAGAAATTACAAAAAAAAAATTCGTAAAATAAAATTATTTGTCTTAAATTTTTTCATTGGTGGGAAATAACAAACTCAGGGTAAAGTTCGTGATATTATTTGTCAATTTCAAACTTCGTGGAAAAAACCCAACATTTTGAAAATTCCATGATATTAGGTGTCAATATTTTTTTTTATGAATTTGTAATGCCATTTTTGGGTTTTTTTTTTAATGAAGTTTTGCTATTAATAATAGAATAATGAGACCCATAAGTTGTGAAGAGCATATTTTTGGGGGAAAAATATGATTGTGAGTGTTGTGCCCTAGTTAAAGAATGGTAAATAAATAAATATGAATCAAAGTAAGGCCAGGTCCATAAATAAATAGTAAGGAACGTGTTCTTTATGGAACACTATTATACGTACTCTTAGCTTTTGATTCTAAATCTTCAATCTAGGTCAAAAGCTAAATTAATTGTTAAATATGGATCAAATATAATCTTTAATATCAAAAGCTAACAAAATTAATAGTACTACTTAGAAACATTTTTTTTTTTTGGTAAATGTGAATCCAATTTCAAGCTTTAATCTGATTAAACAATTCTGGCTCCAACGTGGCAATCAAAATTAATTAACTCACCAACATTTATAAAATCAACACAGTAAAAGGGAATCACAGCAATTGGAATCCCGAAACTACCCTTGGAATTCGAACCACTCCAATCTCCCTAGTAATTCTTTCTCTAGATCGATCACTGCTACTATTCTTTTCACACAAAAACTTGAAATTTCTGCAAAATAATCCCGATCAATCGATCGCGCTCCCCCAGTTTTGCCCCATGACTCTCCTAACAACTCCCCCAATCGACGTAAGTGACTTATCTTTTCATTTTTTTTAAACAAAATTTCTTTTTGATGTTTATAATAGCAGTTCGTGGGCGTAGATACCCTTGTTTGCATGATTGCCTTACTTAATGGCTTTGTATTGTTTGAGTTTTCTTTCACTTTTGTGTTGAATTCAGCTGTAAGATGGCATTTTCCTGTTGATGGCGTGTTTTTTGGGAAGTGGAAATTACGAGTTTTGCATTGATTGAGATTGAAGATTGTTGTGGTGTATTACGCTTAGTGCTCAAATTTTAGGGTTTGGGTCAGGGATAAGTGTACAACAGTAGGCCTATTAGATCCATATTCGTGACATGTGGCTTTGGTCTATTTATTTAGCAGGCAGAAGGCGAGCAGATGCTTGTGCCACATGCTGATTTTGCTCCAGAAGGCCCTCAACCCATGGAAGGTATTGCCTTTGTGTATTAAAGGTGTCATTACGTTTTAATTTCGACTAGCCACTGCTTTAATTGTGATTCTGTCAACATCATGGAATCTCAGCAGTCGCACTTCTGATTCTTTGAGTTGGGTTAGTCTTTCATAATTTAGCAATTGGCATCTATTGTCATGTATTGGTTGTTGGTGCTCGGGAGGTTTGGCTGGTTTTTCATTTGTTTTATTCTTCTTCTTCTTCTTCTTATTGGGTTGTTGTACTCTATTATCTAGTTGCTTCTACTGAAGCAACAACAAATGCTGTGGATGCACAAGCGATAGATGAACCACCATCTGCACGATTTACTTGGAAAATCGAGAATTTCTCAAAGGTGAACATGAAGAAACATTATTCTGAAGTTTTTCATGTTGGAGGTTTCAAATGGTATTTTACATTGTGCTTTTCCTCATATTATGTCTTTTGTTTTGATGGTATTATGTTCAAGCTGATACAAGCTATGTTTTTGGTGGTCAGGCGAATTCTTATATTCCCAAAAGGGAACAATGTTGATCATCTGTCTATGTATCTTGATGTTGCGGACTCTTCTGCTTTACCCTATGGTTGGAGCAGATATGCACAATTTAGTCTGTCTGTGATTAATCAAATTCACAGCAAATTCACAATAAGGAAAGGTAAGAATTAATTGGCAGCTGCTTTAGGAATATTCATTTCGAAAATATTGTAGATGTGGGAATAATTAGGTAGTGTGGCGAAAGAAAAATTCTCTGATTTTCTTGGCGTTCTTAGTTTCACTAATTCAATACAAGTACAACTGACTAAACTTTTCCAGAAAAACTTTAGTATTGCTTCAGCTGTGGGTACTACCCTACATCATTATGTTGTATCTGAAATGCTCTCTGATGCCAGATCTCGCTAGAGAGTCATTTAAAGTGGTTTTCTAAATTATTAATCTTAGATCTTCTGTGCCAAGTTGAAAGCATTTATTATCTTAAAAATAAGCTTTTTTGTCTCACTTTCTGATATTCATATGTTTACAAACTACAGCACTTTCACATCTTTTAATATACCCCCGTAGAAGTATTTTAGAAAAAGTCTGTAGGATATTCTGTTCTCCTGCCACTTTAGCCCCTTCGGCCTATGGCTTCCTACTAATTAGTAAATACTATACATAATAGAAAGATATTCTATGAATTACTAGTATAGGATGAATGCAAGCTCTGAGAGGAGAGCTAACACTTTAGACATATTACACAGTAATTCTAATCGGATATTATTATAAAAAATAATGCTAAAGGGGGGAAATAATGGTATTTTGATGCCATTTGCTTCTCTTTAAGATGCGACAGCATGCTTGTTCGTTCTCAGTTGGAGTGGGAAAAATCCTCTGTTTGTACCAAACATTTGTTTAGGGTGGATTTGTTTAGAGAAATTCTAATCCACAATCAAATTGTTTACACCAAGTTTGATCAAGCATTTTTTTGGTTGTTATATAATATACAACCAGGGAAAATTTAATTTAATGTGAATTTATATGTTAATGATATTGAACTTCTATGATAATATTTCTAGTCATATAGAATAGTTATTGTAGCGTGTTTGCAGAAGTGTGAATGCACGCGCTCTCCCGCAACTCTGTGTGTGATTGTGTTAACTTTGTGACTTTAGTGTGTGGGAGGTGGTGAGGGATATAAATTAACTAGGTTTAGTACAAACATTTAAATTAATCCAGAATGAACTAGTGATTTAAACTATATAAATTCATTGAGCATTAAGATTTTCGCTGCATAAGTTGAATGTACCTACCTATGGAAGTATGGATTTCAAATAAACTCCCCGAGTTCGCCTCTAGTTCCAGCAGTCCTCACACAACCTTAAGCAAGTTGTAGGCATCTTGTCACTTCAGATGCTTACTGTTCATTTCTGATTCCTAGCTTCCCCTCTTCAGTTTCTATTCCCACTTTTCACCTCTAGTGCATGTAGAACAATGCTGATGTTCTTATGTTTCACTTTCCTTTAGTCTTTACCCATATCAGCAGAACAAATCCTGCTGCTGCCTAACCCTGAATGATAGAATAGATCACCTCCTCTCTTTTCAGTATTAAGTTCTAAGGACTATATTATATACCAGCCAAATCTTGTATTTTTATTTTTATTGTTAGTGATCGAGTCTCCATTTCTTTTATTAGGCATCCTGTCTTGCTGGACAACATGCAGCTGAATGATGCTCATTTGCTGCATTGTTGGTTGTGTTTGCTAGAAGGGCATCTTAACTACATTTCTACATTCTTTTTACTATAGTGTTCAGCTGTTAGATTCATTATATGGGAGTTTAAGATGCTACTTTTCCTTGTTTCTATTTGGAGGTATCTTTTTGACATCAGGTTTTGGAGTTTGATTTCCACTTGTTGTCTTAAGTGCTGATGTAATGCCTTGTTTCTTTGGTAATGGGGAATCTTTTTAGCCTATCAGACTCAATTATCTTCTTTCTTTTTGTATATACAGATACTTGTCAGTGCTCTGATGGTCTATTTGGTTAGAAAGGAATAGGAGGAATTTTGGAATTTCGGAGGAAATCCATCAATGAGTTTGGGAGAGCATTAAATTTAGGGGTTGGCTGGTCAGTTTCAAACCGCATAGATTTCATAGCATTCCTTGTACTTGCTACTATTGGACATTTGAACAGTGTCATTTAGTTTGCTAACTATTTATTTATATATTTGGGGATTCTCATCCCCTCTGTAATTTTATTTTTCTCAATGATAAGATCCCTTGATTCTTATAAAATGGATAGATGTGCCTACGCAAACTGGGCCAAGAACATATTTGATACTGGTATGTGTGGCTTGGGAAATCATAGTTGTCTTGCCATTTTGTTTATTTGTATGGGATATATCCCACCAGTGGAATAATTGTATATAATGGAGACTCTTAAACAGTTAAACTTCACAATTGCCATGTGCTTGTGTTGGGTCTAGGGGTAGTGTAGTTAATGCCCGAGGCCAAAGGTTTTGGCCTCAGGTTCGATTCCACTCCACTGTGACATGATATTTAAACTTATCTATTCATTCATAAGAAAATAAGAAACCTTATAAGTTCCATAATCTCGAATATGTCAAATGAGTTATTAGTAGTTAAAATTCTCTTATAGAAAATACAATAATGAGAGTTATCATGTATATCAAGTATCTTCTATTGATATTTTATGTGTGTCAACAGAAAAGGGTTGATGCCAATTTAATTTCTCTCTTGCACTCCGGTTGTTAGTTTAGTTTGTCTGGACAGGTTTTAGATTTCATGAATAAGATCTAAAGGTTGTTTGACTAAGTTTATAAGCTTTTAGAACAACTTACCAGGTTTTTGTAAAACTTATATTCTTACAAGTTTGTAGGTAACTGTTATCTTGTACAATTTCCATAACTTCAATGAAACTTTCTTGTTTCTTATGCAAAGAAATATATATGCTCCCAAAATAAGATGGTGGGAGGTTGTAAGTTGTTCTAGAGAAGTAAGGGGATTCCAATTTTATTTCTAAAATATATCTTACTTATTTGATCACAACTTTGTCAACTGACAACTTATTTGTTAACATATTAGAAACTAAAAAACATGTTAATAAGGCTAGGCACTATAAAATTTTCTTTGACTAGCTAAGCTAGCTTGGCAAAAAACACTCTTTGAACAAGAAATTCACTTGGGTGAATGCCTGTCATGCTTGTTGTAAAAAAAAGTTCTATGTACACGTAGAGGTTAAATTTCCTACATGGATAATATCTTTATATGGATGGTGATCATAGGGATCATTTTCTATGCTCAGCAATCAATATAAGGAATTACTGAACTGTAGATAGGGACATTGTAAGTGTTCTAGCCATGAAAATATGAAAGGGAGTAGGCAAATATGCCTGAAAGCTGGTCATAGTTCTTGTTTTTTATTAATACTTTTCAGTTGCTTCATACGACAATATGTCACATTGTACTCTTTATCGCTGCAATTTGTTGTGTTTTTTACACTGTTACACATGCATTGACGAAATATATCTTTGCAAGTCTCTTAATACTGCAAATAATCCAAAGCAGTCACTTTATCAATACTCCCTTCGTTCCATAGTAGTGGAGGTGTTCTTTTTGGCACGTGGTTTAAGAAAAAATACATTAAGTGAGTTAAGTAAAGGAAGAATAAAGTAGGAAATGAAAAAGGTAGGGAGATGAAGAGATAAAAAAGTAAGAGAGAGTAAAGTCAGTGAGAAGAAATTTGGTGACTTTTACTAAAAGGGGAAATGACTCCACTACTATGAAACGTACCAAAATGGCAAAATGACTCCACTACTATGGAACGGAGGGAGTATAATTTAGTCTTCAGGTGCATGTATGATTCTTATGCTTGGAACTTTTTTGCTTCGTGCTGGCTTGCTCTTTCTTCAGGATTTTGATTAGGTTCTTTATAACTCATTTGCTATAATTGTTGGCTGTATGATTGATTAACTAATTTTGCAGATACACAACACCAATTCAATTCCAGAGAAAGTGATTGGGGATTCACCTCATTCATGCCACTCAGTGACCTTTATGACCCTGGTCGTGGTTACCTTGTGAATGACACGTGTATAATTGAGGCTGATGTTGCTGTTCGTAAAGTTGTTGATTACTGGTCCCATGACTCAAAGAAAGAAACAGGTTATGTAGGGCTGAAGAATCAGGGTGCTACTTGCTATATGAACTCCCTTCTCCAGACACTGTATCATATTCCTTATTTTAGAAAGGTTTGCTCTTCTGTTGTGCTGTCTTTTTTTTACTTTACATGGGAAGGAACTTACTTGAGATTCTGCTGCAGGCTGTATACCACATGCCAACAACAGAAAATGATAACCCATATGGAAGCATCCCTCTGGCCCTTCAGAGCTTGTTCTATAAGTTGCAGTACAGTGATACAAGTGTTGCAACCAAGGAGTTGACGAAGTCTTTTGGTTGGGATACATATGATTCTTTTATGCAGCATGATGTACAAGAATTGAACAGGGTTCTCTGTGAAAAACTTGAAGACAAAATGAAAGTAATATGACGACACTTCAGAGTTTATGGTTGCTGAATTGATGAAAAGAGAATATGAAACATCCTTTTAAAGGTATGCTGCTAATATAAGATGCTTATTTTGTTATTTATGTTTATTTCAGGGAACTGTAGTGGAGGGCACAATACAGCAGTTATTTGAGGGGCACCATATGAATTACATAGAATGTATTAATGTGGAGTACAAATCAACAAGAAAGGAATCTTTCTATGGTATGCCTTAGGGTTTGACTAGAGTGACTTGGAGCTGTTATTTATTACCTAATGTTACTTACACATGTGGTGCCAGATCTGCAGCTTGATGTTAAAGGTTGTAAAGATATTTATGCTTCTTTTGACAAATATGTGGAAGTAGAACGTCTTGAAGGTGATAACAAATATCATGCTGAGCAGTATGGATTGCAGGTTGGCCTCTTCTATTCATCATTAGCTTTTTATTTAGGAGGATGTTGAGAGACTAATTGAATGCATAAATCACTTGGCTAATTCACTGGATATATTTGTCAAGAGGTAGTAACACCCTATAATTGGCGAAGGAAAAACAAAGGACAGGAAATGGAGAATAGAAAGTATAACTGTTGAGAAAATCTCTGAAGCTTATGTAAAAATTATATAATTTTTAATTTTTTGAGACGTTACCTTTGCTTTAGAATTTTCTCTCTTGAAAAATAAAATGACAATATACCTCTAAACAAAATTTATGTGCCTTCACCCCCCTGGTTTCATGTCTAAGCGACTGCTTACTGTGCAGGATGCTAGGAAAGGTGTCCTTTTCATTGATTTCCCCCCTGTTCTTCAGCTTCAGTTAAAAAGATTCGAATACGATTTTGTTCGTGATACTATGGTCAAGGTAACTTCTTACTTAATATCCCCTATTGGCATTTGACTGCTTATGATTCATATTTTCCTTTCCTTTTGTTTTCTCTTTTTTCCCCTTTAGTCTCAAAGATATATGCTAATGCTTATTTGCTTTGGGAAGAGATGAGTGATCAGCAGTTTCCTTAAAGCAAAACTACCACAACAATGTTGTCATCCCATTATGTGCAGTCAGCTGTGGGTTATATATACAATTGTGTTCCTCTAGAGTAAACTAGTATAATATTATACTCCCTCCGTCCAAAAAAAAAAGTCCCATTTGTGGACGGCATGGGTTTTAATCAGAAATCGGTAAAGTAAGAAAGAAAGAGAAAAACTTTCCTTTTTTAGAAAATTGGTAAAGTAAGACAGATAGGGAGAAAAAGCGGATTAAGTCTTTGAGAAAAACTTTCCTTTTTTAGAAATGGGACTAGTTTTTGTGGACATCCCAAAATGGCAAGATGGGACTATTTTCGTGGATGGAGGGGGAAGTTTTTTTTTTTTTTTTCACTTTTAATATCTTTGCCAGAATAGACTTGGTAGTTTAAGTCTTTAAGAATATGAATGCGTGCCTTTTTTTGCTCGTAACATTATATAGTTTTTACGTAGGTGATTTAGTTTAATTCGACATGATTACTTACACGTTAGGATCAACTGACGACATTGTTTCTAAAAAATCAGTTGAGTTTGCAAGTCAAAAATTTTCTGGACTGTACTGCCAATGCAATTCTGAAAGCTGTATCTTGCAAAAATCTAATTAAATGCCTGAAACTTGAATCCTCAACTAATTTGATGCCTCTGGATGGACTAACCTCCTCATTCCAGTATAACTCTCTCATTGAAAGACATTATAACTCTCTCTGGAAAACATCTTATGTTCTTCATGGTGGAGATCCCTCATGTCATAATTACTTCAATAGTAACTCTGTGGACTGGCAGCATTTGTTACATAGTTTGCTGTATTATTTGAATAATTATGTCCCATCTTCAACCAGGGAATTAGATCTATCCAGTCACGAGTGATCATAAATTAGATTGTACTAGAACATTACATGATCTAAGTTTCTGATTTAACTAGCTGCTTAAAACTGTAACCTTTCTTTTGTATGACCAAGCAGATAAATGATCGTTATGAGTTCCCTTTGCAATTTGACCTTGATAGAGAGAACAGAAAATATTTATCTCCTGAGGCAGATAGCAGTGTCCGCAACCTATACACCCTTCACAGGTATTCCTATCAATACATGCTTTTTAAACAGCCGTGTAGTTTCTGTCACCTGCTTCACTTCAATTTTTCCAAGTTAGTGAATGTCCTCCTATTGGTTTATCTTTAGATGATTTTCAAGTCTGCTTCTACATCTTCCTCCAACTTATCAGCACCTTTATAACTTCTAGCAGGGATTAATATTATTGATTCTTAATACTCCCTCCGTCCCACCCTAACACATTTTCCTTTTTGGGATGTCCCATCCTAAATGACACATTTCTTAAAATAGAAATATCACTCTCTCTACCTTTTCCCACTCTTACTTGATCCTCTCTCCACTTAACACACAAAACAACACTACATAAAATCCCGTACCGAAAAGGAAATGCTCCACTTAGGGTGGGATGGAGGAAGTACTGAATAATATCCTTGTTTGCAGTGTCCTGGTTCACAGTGGGGGAGTGCATGGTGGACACTATTATGCTTATATACGGCCAACACTTTCTGATCAGTGGTATGCCATGTTATGCATCCTGGATTATCTTCACTCTCTTTCGTCCTTTTCCCTCTGTTTTTCTGAATTTAATTTTGAGATTATTTATTCATGGTATGCTATAATAGTACTTGCTGAGATTCATTATATTAATCTGTTACTGGAGACATTGTCTTTCCAAGGAAAATAATGCAAGACTGCTATGGAGCTTTTCTTTGGCTCTGCTTCCTTAATAGCAATCTGATATTGCTGCAAACTGTGTTTGGGATCACCACTTCCGTGTCATTATGTAATTTAGGTTGTTGGTTTATGTTGATGAATTTCCTAGACTATGTTTTTCTAGGTTCAAATTTGATGATGAGCGTGTGACCAAAGAAGACATCAAACGTGCCTTAGAAGAGCAATATGGTGGTGAAGAAGAGGTAGAGCAATTTACATTACACTAGCTTCCTTTTACTAGTGAATTACTTAAAGGCATTAATTTTGGCGTCTACCTGTATGCTGGTTGCATTTTGGTCATGTTCCACAAATCACAGTTTCTCTTCCCTGACACAGCTACCACAGACGAATCCTGGATTTAATAACTCACCATTCAAATTCACCAAATATTCAAACGCTTACATGCTTGTTTATATACGTGAAAGCGACACGGATAAAATCATTTGCAATGTGGATGAGAAAGACATAGCAGAACATCTAAGGGTAAGTCTATGAGTTTTGGCTCTTAATCGTATTCATTACTCTGATTTAATCGGATCTATTTGCAGATACGTTTGAAGAAAGAGCAGGAAGAAAAAGAGCAAAAGAGAAAGGAAAAGGCTGAGGCTCACCTCTACACAATTATTAAGGTCTCGTATTTTTTGTAGTTATTCTTCTTCGTTTTCACATGTTTTACATGGAAGGTTGTTCTCAACTGTTATCGATTGCTTTTGTAGGTTGCTCAAGATGAGGATCTAGTTCATCAGATTGGAAAGGATATATATTTTGATCTTGTGGATCATGATAAAGTTCGGCAATTCCGTATTCAGAAACAGCTAACTTTTAATTCTTTCAAGGTACCTTTACATATTCTTGCATCTCGTAGACAGCTTTTATTCTTTCAAGGCACCTTTACATATTCTTGAGCCTCTTAATGTTGCATCTTATTTGATTTAGCATTAATGTATTTTGATATTATTGCATATTCAAACAATATTTTACATATGTTTGTCATTATATTATATTTGTATATCAGTGTTATCAAATAGCGGATATGACGGCACCATGGCGTTTGGTGGTGGAAACGCCATAGCACCATGGTGCTGCCATAGCACCGCCATATCCACCATTTGACAACATTGCGTGTGTACTGCACTTAGCAATGGAGCATTATGCTAGAAACATGGAGGTTAGACTTGTATTTTATGCTTTATTAATTGTTTTAAGAGTTTTAGATGTTATATTTTTATTATTTTCTAATTTTTGAATTATATATAAATGTATAAGTATTATTTTATTTATTTAATTATTGACCGCCATATCCGCCATACTAATACGTCATATCCCTGTGGCGGTTTTTAGGCAAACCGCCATAAGCCGCCATACGAGATTGATAACATTGTTGTATATACATCAAGATCATTTTGGAACTGATATTACTGAATGCTTATGTCTCAAAATCTACCAAGGAAACTCAAAAAATGTTTGTGCGAGTGATGGAAGTCCTCTCTATGTATTATGTATGCAATGTGTGTGTGCTTCTGGACTCACACACAGAATGTAGAAAGAGTTTAACAACTCACATGTATACATTAGATTGGAGTTTGAGTTACTGCTATTGGGTTGATCACTTTACATCATTTTCAAGGTCACGGATGTGGTTGATTGGTCTTGTCTGAAACATGATACTCCCTCTGTCCCAACGAAGTTGGGTCGTATTCCTTTTTAGATGTCCCAACTAAGTTCAACCGTTTCCTTTTTTGACAAAAAAAACATCTAACCACTCTTAACTTTATGTCATTACTTACTTTACTCTCTCTTATCTCTCCTACTTTATTCCTTTCTCCTATTTTATTTTATTTTCATTTAATTCATTCAACACAATTTCTTGTTGGGATGGAGGGAGTATCACAGAGACCAAGGTTAGGATAATCACAGAATCAGTTGAATCCGTCTTAAGTACTTCCTTCCATTAATGTGTAAAGAATACTAGGTGAAATGAAATCCATCTCCAACCTATATCATTGTCAACCTAACACCATAATGGCTGGTGGTTGACCTTTTGAGGGCTAATTACCTAACTCAATTGATCTTGGGGATGCTGAAAGGCTTGGTGCATCAGTGCATGTAACTATTGTACCTTGGCATGAGTTGGTTCTTAAAATTAGCGATTCCATTTATTATCAAAATACAAGATGAAGATTAGGCTTCTCTCAACTGGAGCATTTCCTGTAGCAGAATTTCTCAAAGATTAATTTTATGAACTTGATTTATAGCTTTACCACTATACGTTGAATATTGATTTTCATAGGTGGGGGATTTGGTGGTCTTAAGATACTTAACTACAATGTGGCACCTTATCTCATTATCATGTCAATTCTCAGGAAGAAGTTGCGAAGGAGTTTGGGATACCAGTGCAATTTCAACGTTTCTGGTTATGGGCCAAACGCCAAAATCATACATACCGCCCAAACCGCCCACTCACACCTCAAGAGGAAAATCAATCTGTAAGTACTTTTATTTGTTTATGTTTTGCTGTCCTTGTTGATGTAGGTATTGTTGAAACAAGTTAACATCATCTCTCTGTAAATGCTTGACACCCTGATTCTTATGTTCTTGTCGACATTGGTGGTTGCTAAAATATCCATTTGGCTAGAAGCTCACACCTAAAACTAGGTCAAGTTTTTACATGTCTATAATAGCTTATAAAATGTACGGAGTAATACAATATTTTTTGTCTATCAAGGCATGATAACATAGAATATTGGGGTTTTCCAATGGATGCATGCTTGGTTTTAAAAGAGTTCAGTGGCCATTGTGGAACTACTGTTGGATCATAATTAATTTCTGTTATAGTACTGCTGCTAAGATCTTAACACTTCATTTACTTCCTGCTCCATCATAAAACTTGTAAACGGCTCTAAGCAATTGTCCTTCAATATGCTGGATGCCTACTTGTAGAGGGCAATGGCAAGTCGGATTATATTGGAATAGCTTGATGCTAGGTGTGGTGATGACTGATGAGAAAAGAAGTTGGAGTATTAAACTACTTAGAAGCAATTATATTAAAGGGGAAAATAACCTCAAGCTAAGTAGAATAACCATGTGGTGGATCCAATAAGAGAAAGCACTCTAGTTAAAAGGACAAAATTTGAAAGGTGGGGCAAAGCAATGATAGTTAGTTTTTTACATGTAGCTTCTGATATGGTGGCCTTGATTGATATGGCAATCCTTAATTCCCTCTTCTACTGCTTAAACTGGGATGAACCTTCCATCTAGGATTGACATTTGAGAGTAAGAAGAATACGGTCTTTGTTGTTGGAAACTGCTAGTCCAATGACATTCACCTGCTCAAGTTTTTTTTTTATCAGATTTTTCAGTTATTCTACATTGTGTATTGGGATCTCTTCTTTTACATGCATTTATGACATTCTGCTTATTGTTTTCCTCAGGTAGGCCAGTTAAGAGAAGTATCCAACAAGGCAAATAATGCCGAGCTAAAATTATTTCTGGAAGTAGCAGTCGGCCTGGTAAAAAAAATTTGCTTTTTTTTGCTAATGCTTAATGATTATTTATGCTCCTGACTTTTATGTCTTAAGTTTTTGTGCCCCATTACCATTTATACAGGATATGCAACCTCTTCCTCCACCTGAGAAGACTAAGGAGGATATTATTTTGTTTTTCAAACTTTATGATCCAATCAGAGAGGAGCTCAGGTATGTCTCATCTTGTCTTGTGCCAATTTTGCATCAAATATATTGGCACCTCATAGTATGTCATGCTGTCTATTGTCTTCTCATTATAGCTAAATTGCATTAGATAGATTGATCTCTTGACAAATTCTTGGAAGTTGGAACTAGCATCAGGGATCATGATAGATAACTATAGTTTGTGAATTTTTATTTGTTGTGATTAGATATGTTGGAAGGCTGTTTGTGAAAGGAAATGGAAAGCCAATGGATATATTGAAAAAGCTTAATGAAATGGCTGGCTTTGCTCCTGATGAAGAAATTGAACTCTTTGAGGTCGAAGCTTCTCATCTATGTTCTATTCCCTTTGTCCTATTAAAAATGAAACGTTTTCCTTTTTTGGGTTGTCACAGTAAAAATGACACGTCCTAAAATGGATACAACATCATCTCTACTTTTTCTCTCTCCACTCAAAAAACAACACTACATAAAATCCCATGCCAAAAAGAAAATGTTTCATATTTAGTGGGACGGAGTGAGTATTTCAGAGTTTGCATCATTCTAAATCTTTAAGCTTTAAGTTTTCTTATTTACCTTACACTGGATTTATGTAGGAAATCAAATACGAACCTAATGTCATGTGCGAGCACATTGATAAGAAGCTCAGCTTTCGTAGCAGTCAGGTTTATCAATTGTAAATTCATTGAATTTGGCAAACCAAAAAATTCTATATTTCTCAAGCCATGCGTCACATGATGTCCTTTTTCTCTTGGCTATACTCAGCTTGAAGATGGTGACATAATTTGCTTCCAAAAGTCTCCTCAAGGTCTGAGCAGTGAAGAATGCAATTATCCTACTGTCTCTGCTTTTCTGATTTATGTGCACAATCGCCAGGTATCTCTTTGATGGCTAAACCATTTGCATTTGTAGATTTCGTTAGTGGGTTCACCTGTTTGGTACTCTCATAGTTCATTCTAGTTGTTCTTTTATGTCGACCAGCTGTGATTAAAAAATAGGGATTATTTTAAGCACTAGCAGTCATATTTTCATCCAGAAACTTCATTTCTGGTGCTTGAAGCCTTGAACTATGTTTTGAAATATGTTTTATCAAATAAAATGACACAGGTATTAAGTTGTAATAATAGGATCGCTCTCATTTGTATTTGTGGCAAGACTTTAAGTAATTGTCTCATCTGAAAGCACTGATAGTTCAGTCATCTTCATTTTCTATAATAATACTCTAAAGCACATGCACAAAGATACTGTTTCTTTCTTCCACTTATTTGACTTTGTCTGTTGTCTGAATTCAGCCTAGTCATTGGTTGATTCAAATGACCGAAATGCTAGAATAGAAGTATGTGGTAAAGATAAATCTGTGATCAGTTTATGACTCACTCAGTTATTTCTTTGCTTATTTGTCAAGATAAAGTTGAGCGTGTATTTTCAAGGACATAATGCATTGAATTATGTACTCAATCCTTGCGATTCACCTTGGCTTATAGATGTTATAGCTTAACCTCAGGTGCTAAACTGAAGGATGGAATTATGCTATCTAATTTGTCTATACTTTAGGAAATAACTCACATAAATTTCTTACCTAGCCGTTCGCCATTAAATGTCCCATTTTTCCTTTTTCGTCCGTCCGCCAATAAATGTCCCATTTCACTTTTACTATATTCGGTAAGTGGACCCTACATTCCACACATTTTATTATAAAACCAATATATAGAAGTATGAGACATTTAATCATGGACGGAGGGAGTATTGTTTCTGTTCATGCTTTACATTTGAAACCTTATGTCATTGAGTTATTTTTTGGATGTTGTTTTACGTAGCTTATTTGATGGTTGATAGGTGGTTCGCTTTCGCTCATTGGAGAAGCCCAAGGAAGATGAATTTTGTCTGGAATTGTGAGAATCTTAGTTTATAAATCTTTGAAGTCTATTAATTTATTCCTGTGGCTGAGCTGTTCCATTTATCTGTTTCCAAGGGATTATCTTCTTGACATAAGTATTAATTTCAGGTCAAAACAAAACAATTATGATGAAGTTGTTGAATATGTGGCCCGGCGTCTTGGCTTAGATGATGCATCTAAAATTAGGCTTACATCCCATAACTGTTATTCACAGCAACCAAAGCCACAACCAATCAAATATCGAGGTGCTGAACGACTTACAGACATGCTTATTCATTATAACCAGGTGGTATATGATTGTGATATTAAACTTGTAGCTTTCTCAGTTGATTTTTGTTTGGTCCGAGTTTGTCTGTTGACAACAGCTTTCCATTCCATGTCTGTTGAATATATAGATTTCAGATATACTATACTATGAAGTGCTGGATATCCCTTTGCCTGAACTGCAAGGCCTAAAAACTTTGAAAGTTGCTTTCCATCATGCCACTAAAGATGAAGTGAGTGCTTCAAGGACCAGTCCTCTGGATTTTTTTGTTTTTTTTTTGTTTGTCTTTTTCTTTTTTTTATGGGTGTACAATGTTTCCCTGGATCTTTCAATGCCATTTCCAAAACTATTCAGGTTGTTATTCACACTATCAGATTACCAAAACAGAGTAGTGTGGGGGACGTCATTAATGATCTCAAGAGTAAGGTAAGACCTGGAAATCATCCTGCTGCAAAATGCATGTAGAGTAAAAGATAAAAGTATTTGTGTTAAGATACTCCACATATTAATTCAAAGTCTTTTTTAGTAAATGTATGCTCCTAGTCACGTTTAGATAATTTTTAAAGATTTCTAGTAGCATGAATCCCACATTAATTTATTGCACTCCTATTTCAGGTTGAGCTGTCTCATCCAGATGCAGAACTGAGATTGCTGGAGGTTTTCTATCATAAGATTTATAAGGTACTTGATTCTGCTTATTACTCCCTCTGTCCCTCTGCAGATGAGTCGTATTCCTTTTTCAATTGTCCCACTGTAGCTGAGTCATTTCTTTTTTTGGCAAAAAGTACTTTACTCTCTCTTCATCTCTCTACCTTTTTCCTTTCTACTTTATTCTCCTTTTACTTAACTCTTTTAAAACATTTTTTCTTGAATCTCGTGCCGAAAAGAAATGTCTCTACTATAGAGGGACGGAGAGAGTATATTAATTACTATCATGGTATAGCAGTTAGCAGCAAGACTTGAGACATAAATGTGTAGTTACTTTATCTTATTTGATAAATGAGTGAGCTTATTCAGGTAGTATTACATAGTCATATTATCCTACATAATTGACTTTTAGTTTTTTGTTCTAAATCCATAAATGATTGTTCATGGTGTTATAGCTGCTGTTAGTGCCTGCTTATTTTCCATCTTTGTTTCATGCGAGTACATTTTTTTTCCTGCTGTTATTAGCTCTTTTGCATACTGGGTTTTCTTTAACATTTTTTACATCCAAACTTTTTGGAGGCACTAAATACATGTAAATGGAGTCTATAGATTTGCTGTTGTTAACCCTATGGTTGCAGAGTTGCTGCTAAAACCCATAGTTAAAAAATATTCGCTATAGTTTAGCACACGTACTTGCATCCTTGTTAGTGCTTTAACTAACTTTGATGTTTATTACAATTGATTTTTGCAGTCCACTAAATTTATGATGTTCTAAGGTTCTAATGCAATTCTATTATGAAAATTGAAAACATTATTTCTGTTGTTTGTCTTCAGATATTCCCGCTCCAAGAAAAGATTGAAAATATAAATGATCAATACTGGACGTTGCGTGCTGAGGAGGTACTCTCTCTTTCCCCCTGTCCCTGTTCCTGTGCACCTAATGTTTACTCCTTGGATAGCAGTAGTACAGTAATAGTAGGTATTTGAACCTAGCAGTAAACAATGGGGTGTATTTGAGCATCTTCTGTATCTCTTTTCCCTATTTATGGGTCTGTCGTAGAATTCAGAAACATACAAAAGAAGGAAATATTGTTCGCATGATAGCATGAATATAATTTTTTAAACATGAGCTTGAAAATATTCATATTTTTCTTTGTGATGCAGATACCCGAGGAGGAGAAAAACCTTGGTCTTAATTATCGCTTGATCCATGTATACCATTTTATGAAAGATACTGCTCAAAATCAGGTTGTAATTAAATTAGATGCTTGAAAATGTGTAGTCTGACATACACATTTGTACTCCTGCATAGTGAAATTTTACTTCTTCAAATTGATATTCAAGTTGCCTCTCTTGTTCTCCTTACAGCAGATCCACAATTTTGGAGATCCCTTTTTCTTGGCCATTAATGATAACGAGACTTTGGGTGAGATTAAAATGCGCATACATAAAAAATTGCATGTTCCTGATGAGGAGTTCTCCAAGGTATGTTGTTCTCTCTTTTGAAATGTCCTGATAGAAAACCTGTGGAATGGGGATGTTTTGCTTTTCCTCTTTTTGGATATCATTTTTGTGTTGATAATTTTGGAACATCCCAGTGGAAGTTTGCATTTTTATCTTTGGGTCGGCCTGAATATCTTCAAGATTCAGACATCGTGTCCAGTCGTTTTCAGGTAATGATTTCCTTATTGCTTCAAGATTCTTTCCTCATATATATGTGATTTTCTCACCTTTATTTCACTTACGTGTTGCAGAGAAGAGATGTTTACGGTGCTTGGGAACAATACCTTGGACTAGAGCACTCTGACAACACTCCAAAGCGGTCATATGCAGCTAACCAGGTTAGTACTTATTTGAAGCTGTTTCACTTTATAATATCCGGTCCTCTTAATTCAAAATAGATGTATAGTTGGGAACTACTACTATAATTTTCCTTCTTTCTCTGTTTATTAGTGAAACCATACAATTATCTTGATTACTTTCTTATTGCTTCCAATCATTGAATTGGAATTTTTTTAAAGATGACTGGTGGCAGCTCAATACTTTCATGGCACCTCAATCCTTTCAATTTATAAGTAGCTCCTGCTCTTAGGTGGTACATGCCATGGACGTTGTTTGTAAAAGCATACGTCTTTTATAGGGATTTTCTTGGCAGCTAAAATTCTTTCACTGCACTGCAGTTTCATATTGGTGCTTTAATGCGGAAAACTTTCCTTTACTTCTAGACTAAGTACGTTTTACTTAATGAAACAGTCATTTTAAAATGATATGCAACTCATCTGCTTGCCACCTCCTTTTAGATTCCCTTTGTATGGTGAATCACAGTATATCGAAAGATGATTCTCTAGTACTGTAGACAAAATTGCCCTTTCAATACAAGGAACATATGCCTAAGTCACTATGTTATTTTAATATACTAGTGGTATTGCAACATCATGTCTGGCTTCTGATGCAAGTTGGAGAACTGTTAGATTCTGCCAAGTTAGACAGTCAACTAGTTGCTTTTATTGAGGAATTTCTGGTGAAGGAAATCCAATCTACAATGTTATTTAACCATGCACTCTCCTTCCTTGGTAATATATGTACATTTGGTCCTAATCTGTTTTACCTTGGCATTGTAGAATCGGCACACGTTTGAGAAACCTGTCAGAATCTACAATTAGTACATACCCAAGAGCTGTGCATTGGATGTGTAAAGGAGTGAACTTGGAGAGGGAATAGAATTCAAGCGGATCAAAGGCATATCATGTCTATATGCGCGTCACAAGTACAAGCAGTGTGGTGAAAAAATTGTGGTTTTATGGAAACAAGGCATAAAAGCTGTTAATAGCTGATGTAGCCTCAAAGTCAATCAAAGGTTCTTCCTCCACACCTATACATAGTTTTACGAGTTACCTTGGTATATTTCCATCTTAAGATTTTATTGTAATTAGAAATGCATAAGATTTTTGGCGGGGATGTATAGAGGGTATAGCTGTGTATTTATACTTTTCCATTTTTGCCCTTGTATTTCCTGTTTGTTCTATAACCATATGATTTTGAGTAGACCCTAGAAGAAACAAGTATTGATTGGAGATATGTATGATTATACAGGGAAACTAATTGTTTTAAGTCACTCAATTAGATGTGGAGTGGCGCTTCTTTTCTCAACTGATTTCAGTATCATCACATTTACATCCTTTGTCGTCTCTTGAACCTTTTTTTTACTAATAAGAGATTCGACATTCTAACTACCTTCTGAGCTTGAAATTATTTTGTATTCTACTTAAATACTTCTGGACCCCTACTTCATTGGAGCAAGAATTTATTTTGATGAATATATTTGTTGCCAGAAGCAACAGAAATTTAGACACTATGACTCAAGTCTTAACCCCATCCTACCCTGCCCATCAACACCATGGAGTTGACATCATAGTTCCATTAATGCATCTGAATCCATTTTCGTGAGATCCTTCGTCTCTATGTTTTAGAGTAAAACGATTTTCTCCATGAAGTGGGCATGGAGAGGCATCGAGAAATCAGGGAGGGCGATTCGAGAAAGCGTCTGTAGAGATCGGCATCTACGCACCAGGCTGAGATTTTAAACTTTGAGCTAGTAGTTTGCCAACAAAATTTGAAAATTTTAATAGCCAGAAGAAATGGATGATTTTAATAGCAAAATATTGAACATTGTTTTCTACCATATCTGACAAGATTTTCCCCAGAATTTTCATAGTATTCAAAACAATCACATCATGTAAGAAACTCAGTAGGAAATTATTCGGGCATATCACCGTGAAGGAAAAATCTCTAACCTGAAGTGCCCACCGTAGATCTTAATACTGCTGATGCAGCCACTACACTTGGTGTGTACTCAAAAGACGGATTACATATCGAGTGTGCATCTACTTTTTGTTGAGGATCCAGCAAACTCAGAAACTTATTGGCAGCAGTAATCTGTTGTTGGCGAAGGCTCTCATCGTGCATCAACTCCCTGCGTTACAACTGTTTAAGCACTACTCACTTCACACAACATATCGAAATGTAAGTTCAATCTAGAGGTACTCTGCCCATCTTACCTGGGGACCTATCTATCTTAGAGAATATATTAAAAGCGTGAAAATATACGTATTCCATACTTTTCCGTCAAATAGAACACGCCCTAACGAGAAAAAGGATAAAACCACGAAAACGAGTAAAATGTTAGAGGAAGTGGGACTTACAGGAGCACTGGAGCTAACTGTGGAGGAGTGCACGCTTCAAAAAGAGTTTCAGGGATTATAGGTGAATCTAGGACAATATTTGGAAGTGAGATGTAAGGTACTTTAGCTTTATATCGTATGAACCATTCAGTCAGGATATGTGCTCGATATGCAACAACACAAGGTAAACGAGCAAGCTGCATTTCCACTGCCACGGTCCCAGACGTGCATAGTGCTATCTGACTTGCCTGTGCAAATTTTGAAGTCAGTTACAAGTATTCAGAGTGAATCCAATACTAAATGTATGATATACTAGGGGGCGAGATGGTACAGCTAGCAAAGTGCAATAAGGAAAGCAAATTCAGAAAATCATTTCTGAAGCTACGTCAGCAGCGAGCAAATAAATGGTGAAACTATATCGGAAAAGTGTCGCCACCTAACAAATGAATTTACAACCATGCTTAATCAATTTGGTCTTCTTGACATGAAGAAGAGACCTTTCATTATCAAGCATGCAGAGAGAATACTGTGAACACTTACACTGAATGCATTGTACTTCATGCATGTCGATCCACCCGGAACCAATACAACAGGTACAGGCCACTTGTGAACAGTGTCACTTATATACTCTTGCACATGCTTATTAGGTGCCACATGGATTACTACTGTCAGCTCCGAGAAGGAATCCTTGATTAGTTCCAAAGTGCGTGCATATATTGGAAGCATGCGGGTGACCTCTTGCAATCGGCTTCCGGGCAGCACAGAAATGATTTTTGATCCTTAATAACAAAAGTAAATGATCAGTTTGCAACTTATATGAACACATAACCACTGCCACTCCCTTATGTTTTTATCAATTTTTACACAGATCGACTCACTTCAAGATTGACTACTGATTCTCTACCTTATGTAATAACTAACAATCTGTAAAGCTAACTATATATTATTTAAACAAAAGAAGACAACCAACCAATGTAGGTATAATACCTAGAGATTAAATTAGTTTAATGTACCTGAGGGCACCCCATATTTCTTTCTAAATTCCTCGCCATCACCTTGAACCTTCCACTCCCTGTCCATGTAATTGTCATTCTGCGAAGAAAAACATTAAACTAGAACAAAAAGAGACAGGAAAAATCTACAAATTTGAAGTAAACCATCCTTTTGTTCCGAATTAGAGCACCATGAGGCCATCAGTCAGACTCGAAAATGGATAAGGGAGCATTTTTAGTCGGTTTCTCATTTTGTTAAAATGGAACAGGGAAGAAAACGAGCATCGATGGTCATGAATGGCCATCAACGGTTGAGCATCAAACAAGAGAGTTCACCTTGAGGTCGAAAACATCTTCTAGTGCTGGATGGCCGACAAATGTAGCAGGGAGTCCATATGATCTACAGATTTGTGCCTCAAACGGAAGGATACAGAACAAATGATCGACAAACCCCACAAGTCCTTTAAGTCTCGATTCACCTCCTCTCCACGCCCAAAATGATGGAGCTACATAGTGAAAGTGTTGAGGAGTAGCAAGTCCTTGTGGACCATATCTAGCTGCAAAAAGCATTTTTCCCATGTTCCTACACATTTTTATTTAAATAAGACATCCTTTGAAAAAAGGCAAGGGCAGTTATAGCAAAATCACCTCGCAAATGCTTGAGAAAGCGGAAGGAAAAGCCCTTGGAGTCAACTGTGAGCACAACATGTGGCTGAAAAGCTAGCGCTGATTCAACCGTCTGGTTTAGCCTGAGCTGGAATTAAACATTAGTGAGTACTACTAATTAAAGTAGGGAGTATTGGCGCCTAATATCACAAAACTTTCCAAAAATTTGATTTTTCGCATGAACTTGGCATATTATATTACAAACTTATATAGTTGTTGCATTTTTACCACCGGCATTCTGGGGGGACTTTGTAATCATATAACTATCATTTTTCAGTGATAACCATATCTGACATGCTATGATGGTAAGAGAATGTACTCAGATTTTTTCGCCAGTGATAAAAATGCAACAACTAATATTAAATGACATGTTTAAAGTTCGTGTGAAAAAACAAACATTTGAAAAGTTTCGTGATATCAAGCGGCAATACCCCATTAAAGTAAAAAGCATTGGAAATTTCAGAGTTGGGATTGGTGCAGTTAGAATTACCCTAAACTTGGTGAGATGCGGCAATAATTCCCAAATGCCCATGACAGCAATATCCTCCATGGGAAACAAGGTATCCAACCCTTGCTGCGACATCATCAATCTAAAGGTATTCTAATGCTTTAATCAAATCAGCTTTAGATTATTTGGGTGAACCAAATCAGAGTAATTTCTTACCCTCCAACGCCTGTGAAACGAACGGGAAAAGGGGAAAGCTTTCTTAAAGAATTCATAAAACGAGACGCAATAATGTCGCCAGAAACCTCCCCAGCGACGATGAAAACTCTCAGCTCCCCATCTTTGGAACCCACACTTTCTCTGCCTAAAACTGACAGGGACCTTTTCCCTACGCACAAAAACTTCAATCCAATCTTCGCAGTTTTCACAAACATAGCTTCTCTGCTTCACAAAAAGAAAAGTATTTCACCAAACACACAAAAACCTCGTATCCCAATCTGTAGTTTCCGTCTTTAAAACTACTCCCTCCGTCCAATTGAAGGTGACTCATTGTCCTTTTTAGTTTGTCCCAACCAAGATGATCCATTACTTAAAATGGAAACACATTTATCTCTACTTTATCCTTCTCTCTTACTTTACTCTCTCCTCTTAACACACAAAAATTAATTGCATAAAATCTCGTGCCGCCCAAGGAAGGGGTCATCTTCCTTGGGACGGAGGGAGTATAAAATTTGAGAACTGAGTTTTATAAAACTAGTGCAACACTTAATGCCATAATTTATAGTAGTATATTTATTGAAAATATTTTAACTAGTAGTATACATGTGTATTTTATAAAAGAGTAAAGGCTAAAACTAATTTTGAACATATCTTCATTTTATGATTTTGGTCCTATACTTTATCTTTTGAATTTTTGCATCCTGAATATCTCGGATCACAATTGGTCCAACATTAATAATTCCGTCAATTGTTAAACGGTTTTAACCCAATTTTAACCGATTTTTAAACGATTTTAACCCGAATGGGACCGTTAAAACCATCAAAATCGGTTAAAATCGGGTTAAAACCGTTTAAAAATTGACGGAATTGTTAGTGTAGGACCTGTGATCCGAGTTGAAATGTTCAGGATGCAAAAATTCAAAAGATAAATAGTATAGGACCAAAATCATAAAATGGTCATATGTTTAGGACCAGTTTTGACCTTTACTCTTTATAAAAAGAGCATATTACATGTGAAGTCATAAACTTTTAAAATAGTTTGGTTTTTCTCGTGAACTTTAAATGTTGCATGAAAAGTTATAAACTTTATTGGATTATATAAGTTTCTCATCCGACCCAATAGATTTCCGACACAAACTTATCTTATGTGGTGCGCCGGAGGCGTGACTTGTCAAATGACAAATTTAGGATTCAATTCGAATTGTGGAATTAATACTACTTTTATACTGAATTTGATTTGTATATTTTCATTTTTGCTACTTGTATGTTCGTGGTATATCTTCAAAGATTGCAAAGATAGAAGAGAAACAATCAGAATTAGTATAGTTTTGCCATGTCAAGTCTCGCCATGTAGGATAAGTTTGCGTCGGAAATCTATCAGATTAGGTCGGATAGGAAATTTACACAATCCCATAAAGTTCATGACTTTTCCCAAACACTTAAAATTCACGAAAAAAACCAAACTATTTTGAAAATTTATGACTTTATGAGCAATTTAATCTTATAAAAAAGAAAAGAAATGGCAACATATATCATAAATATTTGGCAAACTAATCTCCTAGGCAGTAAACAGCTTTTTCTCTCTTACAAATAAAAACTGTACATGGAGAAAATATAACGGATTAAATTAAGTTAAACCGAATAAAATCCGTGGATGGTGTATTACAAAACATATAGTGGGACGTACTAAAAAAACAAAATATAACATGATCACCTATAACCTCAACAGTTATACAGCTTTTCCCTGGACTAACTCTTACTAGGGGAGGGGGATGTATCGTACTTGTCATAAGCCAGACTTACTCCAACACTAAATTACAATTATAATTGGAATTCAGACATCTTTAAACAAAGAATTTATATTGTTTAGCATCCTACTCACGAATGCGTGGTAGCAGAAAGCCGAATCCGGAGTTCTCACCCATTAGAGGAGGAGGATCAATGTCAGCGATGTCTATCTCATCCATTGACTTTGATATTTCATCCACGGAGAAAGGTATGCTGCAATTCACCATCAATTTCATCAAAAGTTGCCATATTTAGTAAAGAAGATAAGATACTGCTGAAAACACAAAAGAGAATAGAGCATATCTTTTAATATCTTGCCTGAGTCATAGATATTAGGATTTAGGTTTCAGTTTATCTACTTGCCTTTTCTTTGTCGGTTCTATCCCGAGTCAGATTAGAAGAGTCGAACCATGGATTTTAGAATTTTTATATATATATATAGGGGCGCACTAGGGTGCCCCCTTATTTAGAGTCACAACGTACATCCAATCTGGTGCTGTCACGTGGCACAAAACATGCAATATTTTAAACACAAATGCAATCTAGTTGTATATGCATTTCCGCAGATTGCATTTTAGTCGTAGGTAAATTGCATTTTATAGTATTGAGTTTTGCATTTTCACATAAATTGCATTTTATATTGTTAAGTTTTGCATTTTCACATATATAAATGCAATCCGTCCATATATAAAATGCAAATTAAACAGTCAATATCTAAAATGCAAAACTTAACAATAAAAAATGCAATCTGCATATAACAAAAATGCAATCTGCCGAAATTCATTTACAGCTTCTACAAATATATATTGCATTTTAGTTTTACAATATTGCATTTTTTTGCCACGCGGCTGCACCAGATTGGATGTACGTTGTAACTTTAAAATTAGTTGTTATACTAGTACATCTCTATATATATATCTATATACATTCATTGAGAACTAACATATTCTTGCTCTTAAATTCCCCCACAAATTCCACATAAAAGAGCATAAATACAAGTAAAAGGCTGGTATGTATGGACGTAAATACTCTATTGATAGAAGAGAGAAGAAGAATGTTCTTTGTTTCAATTTATTCAAGCTACAATGTCTACGGTTATTCAATCTCTCCATAGTTCTTTATTCTTTTCCATTCTCCCTTTAAAGTATATTACAAATGCCAAAAGTCTATACGTAAAACTTCTTCTCTCCGGTTTTAATCTCATGCCACCTTTTGAATCAAAAACCTCAAGACATCTTTTGAAGTTTTACATCTCAGGTCAGTTAAATATGTTTTTGATCTTATTATATTCATTGAAGTATATGCAGAATACCAGATAGTAGATGCTAACCTGGAATCGTCATCCAACAAAAACGAACTGCTTACTGCATTATTTGAATCTTCCGTCATCAACACTCTCATATTGGATATAACCTAATTGAAGTACAAAAAAAATGTTTTTTGATTAATGCAACCAAGATGCACGTTTACATAGTCCCTCTCTCTGCACGGTGGAGTTGAACCTAATTTGGTTTTAAAAAAACTTACTTCTGAAGACACGCTATGTGTGCCATACTTGTCATCCCAATACATCGTACTGATCCGGTACAATTGTTGAATGCTCAGCACCTGTTCATTGATAGGAAGAATATGTTCAAAAGTAATGAATGTACTATGAAACTCTCATTGAGTTTCAGCATGCAACATTCTACTCACTGGGCAAAGTTCATGACTTATCTCATCCAATGTTTTCTTCGGTTTTAGGTGTACAACCTGGAGTTTCAAAATTAATTTTATATGGTGTCTGAGGGAAAGTTAATAATGCTTATCAGATCTGGAACAACACTAAATACATTACCAGAAATCCAATGGCCTGTCTAATATGTTTGAGCTCATCCCAAGCTACACCTGCATACTGCATTATGTCTAAAGATATTAATCTCTTAGGATTTGCTAGGCTGAAAGAAAAACTAGAAGATACTTGGACGGACCTTTTCAGTTGCCGTGCTACACCACTGCTCTAATTCAGCAAGTCCAGCTTTAACATATTCCCCATTGCTAAATGAGCAACATTCTCGTCTTAATAGAAGACTGCAGTCATGAACAGTTTAATGGATGACATTTAAATTTAATGAGAACACTCAAGATCTTGAAAGAGAAAAGCAAACATATAGTAAACCTGTTGAATAGTTGAACATTGATAAAAGAAAATATCTGTGTGAACACCTTGCGGACTAACATAGGTGGTACCTGACAGGATGCAGAAGGAATATATTGACAACTGGTAAAACTGGTAAAAGGAATATATTGACAACAAACAGGTGGATTTCAGATAAACTAAATATCAAACAAAATTTTAAAGATTGGCACCTGCAAAACCAGCTGAGTTTGACCATAAAAATAAAATCCAAGAATCATCCAGATTAAACAAGAAAGATGGTTTATAGGAGAAAAAGTCTTTACTGACATGATTCTCTTTCAAAGTGTTCAAAAAGTTCCCGAGGCTGCTCACTATTCCCTGCCAGTGAGCAATCAAAGCTTGCTGGGCTGCTGTGTTTGGAACTGAACGAGATGACCCCTTAACTATGCTCGCTCTAGAAGTTCTTGGTGCCTGTTAATGGACACGTGCAACGTGTAGAATGTGATTAGAAAAGGACTGCATTGGCTTATTTTGGAGTAGGTACATGATCAATTTCAGTACCTGAATACATAAACCAAGCAATGGAGATATCTCCTTCTTTAGATTATCTCGTATCATTCCATAGATTTTCTCAACATATGCTGTAAGTTGCTGCTTGAACAACAAAGCAGGATATTTGGCTTCCACCTGGCGTAAGGTATCTACTCCACCAGGTAGGCCAGGAAGATTTACTCCTGGCGGAGTTCCTCGGAAGCTCTGAAAGAAGAGACAGATAAAAGTTGTCCACCCTTTCAATATAATCAGAAAGGGAAAGGAATCCATACATTTGACGTTGACATCCTGCCAAATAAAGTAGCTGTGGATGACCGACGACGTAGAGGAGCCATTCCAGCTGCACCACTTGCTTTCAGTGTACGCTGGAGGAGAAATAGTAGGGTAGAAGCATTTGATAACCAATAGGACAACATATCATTGTTTTCCTGGATTTTCTGAAAATGGAGAAAGCAGCATGTTTAAGAATTGTGATATAGTGAAAGGTATTAAAGGCAATAGAAAGAAAAAATCTCACTTGATCACTGATAACAGAAGTAACAATAACCAATCATGAATCCCAGGAAAATAATGCTGAAAGAATGAAAAACGCGAGTCCACAGGATCTTAATTCCAGCATATGTACTAATTCAATTACATAATTCTTCCACAAGAACAAATCTTTTAGCTCCATCCCTTTTTAGTGTAGCCCCACATAAATTTTTCAATTAAGGAAAACACGAGATAACTATCAAAACGAAAAGTAGGGATAGAGATCTCCACATCCCACATGGAAACTCTCAAGAATTGATCTCTACCAGTTCCCTAATTGTTCAAAACACTTAGGTGACGGCCAGTATGCAGATTATAAGTGGAAAATTGGAAATGGTTGAACCAAGAAATATCAGTCATATGGTTAGTATACACAAGGATGGAATGATTAAACCTCAATAGCATGACCTATTGTCTGGATGATACGGTCAAACACACTTGTCCGCTCAACTTCAAATGACCTCCACTGTAGAAGACACTTGTAGATGATACATGCTGCTATCGGCCTGTTTCCAGAAAAGCCCAAGGGCTGGGATATACAGCGAATGAGCAGCTCCTGATTTTCCTGTTGCTTCTCATTAAGTGATTTCTGAGGTCTGTCATCAGCTTCAAAAGATGTTGGGCTACGGGGGCTGTGTGCCTCCTAATACAATTTGAATTGCATGAAAGTTAAAGGCATAGTTAAAAAGGTAGCATTTTCAAGGAAATAACATTTAATGGAAGAACATTGATTACCACATGGAGCTTGATATCCCCAAACCCATGGCTACTATCAGTCCTCTGTGATTTGCAAATGCCATTAGCTTTCATATATCTGCATAGTCAAAAGGTCTCCATCAAACCACAAGGGAGTCGTGCATATACCTGCATGATTGATCTAGTGCGTCCAGAGAGAAATTTATTTGGCGCCATAGTCACAGCCTGTTGACGAAGAACTTTATTTTCTGACTCCACATTATTCAGCTTCTCTTCCACCCTGCGAGAGAGAAGTTTGTTTAGCTTTCAGCATTTGTCATATTTGCAAATGATACTATAAATGGTTGCTACGCCGGTAGCCATTACTGTCCTATTTCTTTCTAGAAGGAGCAATTTAGATTGCACTACCCCTCGAAGAATACTGTTGGCCATGCCAACGGCTCAATAGGAAATAAAAAATTCTGAAAGTCATGATCATAACTAGTCATTGTTGATTCGTTCATGGTGACATTTACATAAAACAAAAGACAGCTTTTGAGGAAAATGTAGAGACAGATGGATAGATGATGCAAACAACAGAAGAGGGTTCAGTCCATTGCAATGGTTTGAAAATAAATTAGGAGAAGCAACAGAAGATAAGCTAGCCAAGGGCGTGCAGAAAAGTGGAGGATGATGGTAAGGGTGGATAGATTATTCCACATTGTAAATCTGGTAAATTACCTTATTATTTAGTGGGAAGAGAACATATAAAGCTCATGGAATATCCAAATAAAGCTGATCTTGTCCATGATCCAATAGTGAATGCCTCATTCCACTCCCCCCGGCTAATACTATTCCAAGATAATTCACTGTTTTTCCATATAACCAGTTTAATGGACTATTTCTAGCTTTAAACCGTAGGGAGTAATTATAGATTATAATAGCGAATAAAGATGAAATATGCTCTTCTAATGTAAGCACAAATGGGAAACACTTCTTTGTCATTTGATTACCCTTTCAATGATTCCTGTAATTGTTGAATTTTCTTTTCTGCCTCCTCTAATTTTGCACGCCTCTCCTCACTAGATTCCTTTTCCAAAGCATAGTTCTTTCGCAATTCTTCAGAACTTTCCTGTTCATGTTGCAAAGAAACCTGCCAAGAAAATAGTTTAACCATAAATATTTTGAGCCCGTGGGAGAAGACTATTGAATCTTTAGCTGCTTTTCCAGCATATCCTAACTCAGTTTGGAAAAGGATGCATTCAGTATGACCTTTGAATTAGATTAATTCCTTGATCCATTAAAAGTGGCAGAATCCCTGTGTAAGCAGATCATTCACAGGTAACTAGTTCGAGCAGATACTCATATACCAGAGACTAGTATTGACTAGAAGTCTAAGTGTACATATACGGTTCAGTAATTCATTTTCCGTATTTTCCGTTATTTAGCACATAAGCCTGATCAAGATGTTTGTGAGATTAAATGGAGCTTCTAATAGAGTGATGTTACATGTATTATTAGAGGTCTCGGATGGAGACTTAAGCAAATGGCAAGAATAAATTGCTATGATCTGGAAAATACACATGCATGCTATGGCAGGTAGATCCCAAACAAAAAACTTGAAGGATATGAAATCAACTCTGCATGTAAATATGACTTATACATTAACATACCAGTGTCTCACCTTTATGTTGTCAAGTTCACCCTTTAAAGATTCAATTTTCTCAGTATCTTCAACATAAACTGGGGTTTCCTTGATAACAGGAGGTGCTTCTTCAATTGCCTTTTTGGAAGCTTCCCGTTCCTTGATAACTAGAGCATTCGCTTCATCAACTTTCTTCTGCATTTCTTCCATAGAACTCTGCAACTTTGCTATCTCTTGATTTTTTGCCTCTTCCAAGTCAACCTGCATGATGAATGAATGATATGAAAGCAAACATACACACCATCGATCAATTTTCAAGCTGTATTCGTTGTTTGCTTCTTTCAGTTGTCACGCAATGGATGCTATATATACACACACATCCAGAAGGCAATCACTTGCACAAGAAAATAGCATACCTTCAATCGTTTTTCAAGCTGTAAACGCCACGTGAGGTCCTCTAACTGTTTTTCTAGTTTATCTTTAGCCTCTTTGAGTGCACCTGTATCCCTTGCAGCCTGCAGAGGATTGCAAGAAGTGTTCTATAAGTTGGAAAGAAACAATATATCATATAACCAAAATCATATTTGCCATACCAGTCATAACTTACAGAATAATATTAAAAACATTTTTCTTATGCCCAAGGACAAAATTACGGGACTGTGTATGAGATGTTCTTCTGATAAATATGAAAGCCTTAATGCTGATATTAACTTTAAAATCAGTTTTCGATTGACAATGAAGGCAGTTTCAACAATATATCATGCTTCAGATATACAAGTTAGAGGAGAATTACTATTTCAATATTAATATGCTATTAACGCCTACCATTTTAAGCTTCCGCAGTTCTCTTTTGGCTACTCTTCCTCTCCATTGACATTGTGCAACTATGGCTCCCGTCTTTAGCTTTTTATAGTAAGATGAAGCTCTATGCCTCCGGCATTGAGTCTAAAAAATATAAGCCGCAAGCTGAAGGTTTCATAGGACACGCCAAAATTTTCTGTGACATAAAAATAAGTTGGTACCTGAATAATAGTCGCGGCTTTAGTTCGCTTCATATATCTAAATTTTTTATGTGCGTCCATGCTACGTAAACCTGTTTGTATAACAAGAACAGATCTCTGGAGTGTGTTATAAGCTTTTCTAGCTAGGAATTTGAGTGTGTTCCGTTGAACTTTCAATGCAGCTGCTTCTGTTTTCATGCTCCCGAAACGGTGGCATGCTAATCTGCCTGAAAGAGTAGAACAGCATAAAAATTCCATAGCAGACAAACTAGTGACTTGACTAGAAAAAAGGGAGGGGCGACACAGTTGCAAAACACCAAATGCACATCTCTAAAAAATACAAAGTAATTTAAACAGATTTTTACCACACTGCATAATACTTATCAAAAGCTCTAAAGTTCTAGGTGTCACCTCTGCAAAATGATTGCAGCTGTATGGAAGCCTCTCTCATAGCTATGAATCGTTTACGAGCAATATGTGTCCGTCTACGCTGTTGTATAATTTTTGCTGCAGAACTAAGAACTTCTGTTCGACGAGCATCCAGCTCAGCCATTTGACCTGCTCTTAGGAAGACCTTTGTTTTTCCTACCTGTATAGTGATTAAAAGATATTGAGTTAAGATTCCCTCTGTACCATTAAAAGAAGTACACAATGCATGAAATTACCATGAAGTAGAGCTGATATTGGGTGTGTAATATTCCAAGGGGTGTCAGTTAGCGTATATAGACAGGCAGTAGGTTCGTGAAGGTAAAAATGGTTTAATGGTGTTTAATACAATGGGAGGGGGAATTGAGTTTAGTTTTATGGACATTCTAACAACCAGTACTTGTTTCTAAATTAATTTGTTCAAATTTATTGACCATGTTTTAAGTGAATAATATTTTAGAAACACGAGTAGCAGGTCTTAATAAAAAAATGTGGCTCTCTTTGTTTCTTAATTAATCAATTCATTCTATCCTGGTGTAACCATCAGTTTTTCCATTTTAGACTCCAAGACCATGGCAAGGATGGAGTAGAAATGCATGAATGAAGCAGAGAAATGAGGGGTAAGCAAATTGAAGGAAGGCTGACCACAGAGGGAGATGGGAGAGTAGTGCAGAGGTAATGAAGCGGAGGGGAGCTCAAGAGATGATGGTTTTCAAGGATATTCTGGACTTCACAGTGCAATAGAAGAAACCTCTCTATGCCACAGAAACATTAATGCACACTTTTTTTTTAAATGTTTGTAAGGTGAGGGAAACACATTTAGTGGTTTACTTTAATTGGGTGAGAGATAGATACACACACACACAGAGGAACCATTACACTCAAACAGTAGTACTAGTACAAGGATTATTTTATGTAAAAAATTATCCTTATACCTGGAAACCTTTTATCCCTTTCTTTTCCAAAATCTTCTTGCATGCCAATTTTTCGTCATAACTGTGCATAAGAAAGAACTTTGCTTTTACAATATGATTCTTCCAAGAAAACAAGCTATTATATATAACAACAATTCAGCACCAGGATAGATAATAAGGGTGTATATAGCTTTTCTTGTATCAGCAATAAAACGACAGTAAATGAGCTGTTTGTTTAAGTATGTAACTGAGTACAGATTAGAGCCTCGAATTCATCAAGCTATACCTGCCTTGCAAAGCTTCAGTTGCAAGAAGCCCGAATCTGTTCAAGAATTCAAAAAAAGGACGGCGTGTCGGATATCCAGCACAACTTATCCTGATTGCTTCTAAAACACCCTGAATCAATAGTTTGTGATCAAACAAATAACAAACCTAAAACCAGATTGTTCTAATGCAGCCAATGGGAAGGATAAGACCAGAAGAGAATAAAATATCGAAATAACTTACACCGCAACGTAGCTGCTGCAGAATGTTCTGATTCTCAAATATAGCTGGTTTAAGAAGATTATTTGGCTTTACACATCTAACGTAGTGAGGTTCAGTAGCACTTAGAGTCTCCATCAATTGTTGTAGTTGCAACTGCATGAGGAGATAATGAATTTTAAAAAAAAAATAGTTTTCGTATGTCTCATTTTCCCAGAGAATAACGATGATAGATATATATCTTAAACAAAATTGTACTACTATCTTTTTTATGTGTTGGTGCACACACATAAAAGTAAAATTCCATCTGGAATTAATCATGAGCGCCTTAACCTTAAAACGGGAACCAATAGAAGAAAACTTCGCAGATTTTGAGCTCTCTTCAGCTATTGGAGGGAAAAGCCCTGCTACAAAAGGACATTTGGAAGCACCTAAAAGATCTTGATGTTCAGGTACAACATAGTCCTTATTTTTGTCCAAGAAATGGTCAGACTGGTATTGAACCTGAAAATTATATGATGTCGGAATTAAAAGCCTTGGCTTTTAAGCACAATGAGTTAAAGAGCGAGTGTAACATAACATGCCTCCCCAGCATAATGCCCAACAGTAAAATCGGTACGTGATAATTTTGGCTTGATGAAGCGCTTATGAACTTTAAAAGTCTGATAGAGCTTATTACAGAATGTCTCATGAGTTGATTTTGGGAACATACTGCAAAAAGTAAAGATATTATATTAGAAAATGGAATGTATAATTATTCATAGGCCTACAAGTTGTTCCAAGAAATAAATGAAACCAAATTGAGAAAGAACTAAATCTAGGGCTTACTAGGAAAATAATGTGAGAGGAATATATTCTCAAAATAATGACGGAGAAAAAAGAAATGCAGGATAACTAAAAAGCATTACCAAGCTTCATCGAGGAGAGCAATAATGCCACCAGGTTTCTGCAAAACAATTAGTCTTAGTTCTGGTTAAATACAAAATCAAAGATGAAATGCATACATCATAAGATGAAGATCGTAGGCCTTATGCTTATAAGTATGCTTCTTAAGGAAGATAAGATCAAGGGTAGTGTATGCATCATAAAATTAATACTCCCTCCGTCACTGAAAAGTATGAAGATTCGGTTCGGCACGGGTTTTAATATATAATTGATAAAGTAAGAGATAGATAAAGGGTAGTGTAAGCTAGTGTCAGTAGAGAGTGGGCTCCACATCACTAGTAGTGTAGTGTAATGGTATAAGTTGTAACTAAAATAATGTGTAAGGGGTAATGTGTTTTTTAACTGTACAAAATTAGAAAGTTCATACTTTTCAAGGACCGACTAAGTATTATAGAAAGTAAGTGTGCGAACTGGACACGATATGCATAAAAGAAGAAGAGAAGGTGAAGTTCTTCGGAAAACAAGTTGCCAATGACATTAAATATTAATATGGAAAATTTAACAAAATTCTCTTTAGCAGATTAGCATTTCAATGTTGTGCACACCTATCTCACTGGGAAGTACCTTTTCAATTAGATCTAACACATCTTGGTTGTCGACAAACTCAATGTAGCTCCAATCAATCTCCTCCTTCGTGTATTCTTCTTGTTCCATTTTAAAGACATGCTGCAAGTAGAGCAGACTTAGCAAGCATATAATGGGAGATAGCTATACAACCAGCTGATATCAATATAACCTGATTAAAATGTTGCTGCAGCTTCTCATTTGTAAAGTTGATGCAGAACTGTTCAAAACTGCATAGTATAATATGCTTTTGTTATAAGAAATCAGTGGTAGAGCATTTCCCACCACGAGAACTACAGCACTGCTGGGTTATTATGGTGGTCAACATAGGGGAAGTGGGGAACCAGTACTAAATCAGATAAAGTTCCTACCTGTTGTGTTTGAAGCTCTCGAAACCATAAATGTCAAGGACCCCAATCAGATATTTTGAGTTTTTATCTTGCCCAATTGAGTTATTGATCTTATTCACCAGCCTACACATGAATCACCATAAATTAGAAATATTTTTAGCATTTTATTAACTTCATTTTAGATCTCTATAATCTATTAGAAAAATTGACAAGCAAAGAGCTGAATACCAGTCAAACAGTCTAGAATATAACGTCTTAGCTAATCCATCCCTGCTAAATGTAGCACTAAGAGGATCAAGGCTTCTCTTGATAACTTCTTCAGGAGTGATCATCACACGTTTACAAAGTGCATCTTCCAATGCAAGAGGGTCACACCTAAGACAGAGTAGTAAAAATTTTCACCATCTGACCATCTAGAATGCAGTATGGGAGGATTAACATGAAAATTAGAGGCTAACATACATTAGAAGTTCAGCAGTTGTTTTCAGGTGAAACTTGGCTTTGTCATCTTTAGGGATTGATGAGTCGACTTCTTTTCCCTTTCCAAATTCAATATTACCGATGTGAAGAATGGCAGCAACTACCCTGAATATTGCTTCCTAAGACCGTGAGAAGGGGAATTAATGCGTGAGTGAGTGAGATGATAGATACTTATAGTATTTCACTGGAGGTTATGGACATAAACAACATAGGATATACCTGCTCCAATTTACTTATTCCAACAATATCCATTGCTCGTCTAGTCTCAAGATACTCACTGGCATCACTTACACCAACCAGCTCATAGCATTTTGATTGGTTAAGATAGTGATATGATTTAGGATTATCTAACTTGTACTTGTCAATTTCCTGGAAGGGAATGCATTTGCAGCAAGTATAAGAACTTCTTTTCAATTATGGTGAAGGAAAGCATTACCAAAAGCATTAAGCAGTAACAAAGAACTAGAATACCTCTTTTGGTGCTGCACATAAGAGGTAAAAGCAATGATAGTTGCGCTCAGGATCAGAAACTTGGCAAACTCGAGATCTTTCAAGAAGGTAGGTTCTGATAGCTGCTCCAGATATTCTCCCATGCTTGTCAAACTGAATCTCCACAAATTTACCAAATCGGCTACAGTGTGTAAACAACATATGACATAAGGCACTTGACTTCATTATTGATTATGTAAAATTTCAGTACTTTCATTAGGAGATGAATAGGAAATCCACAAGTGCAAAAGTGTAAAAAGGGTTTCACCTGGAATTGTTATTTCTAACAGTTTTAGCATTGCCAAATGCTTCAAGAACAGGGTTCGACTGCATTCACATGATAGTAAGCCTAGAGTTAATTATGCTGCATTTGTTTGCTCCAGTGACAAAATATAGCAAGCCAAAAGTGACTTTGCTAACAGTCTAACACCAATTTTAACTACTATCACTAAATAGATTTATCGTGTATCATACTTCAAGGACTTGTTGTTCAACAGTGCGTCCTTCTGTAACTGCGCGGCCTCCTAAATAGGCTAGATACCTCATAAGCATTTTTGTGGTCTCAGTTTTACCCGCTCCACTTTCACCACTAACCAGAATAGAGTTGCTCTTCCCTTCATTTATCATGGCCCTGTTTCCAGTAAAAATATCATTATGTAGTTTATTTGATACATTTTCATAATTGTGCTTCATCTGTTGACAAAGTTTGATAAATTTAACCTGTATGCAACATCAGCAATTGCAAAGACATGAGGGCTGAGATCTCCGAGAGGAGCTCCCTTGTATTGTTGCATCATGTGTGAATTATACAAATGAGCCAATTTTTGGAAAGGATTTATAGCAATCAGAATATTTCCAGTGTATGTCTGCACATACAATTACCAATGATTAGACCAAATCGGGGAAAAGTGATATGATTATCAATAGCTTGGATAACCGAGGAAGCATACATAAATTTCATTGAGTTCATATCTCTTTCTCAGATTGGCCAGCACTCCAGGCTCATGCAGGTAAGATAGCTTTGTCATGTCATCAACACCTGCAGGAGGAGCTTCTGTATCTTTAGGATAAAGTTTCGATAACTTGGCAACAACCTGTAAAAAAACAAGGAAAGTCCCTATCAATGAGTCTGTTATTGAAACTGGACTATATATTAAATTTCATATCACCATACTTCGTGGATATGAAAAATAAGCTAACTACAGAGTTCTATTGTAATCCAGCAACAAAGTACATGTGCATGAGGTGCAGGGTTGTGAACCTTATGTGAATAGATAGAACAAGACTAAATATACAACAGCAACAGTAAAGTCCAACTATCAAATGTATATTCAGCTGTTACTTCCTAAATTGTTTTCTGTAACAAGCACCACTAGCAAGCAAAGTCATAGTTCTATCCATATATAGAAATGAACTGATTACATAACTACAAATTCAACAAAGGACTCTAAATGTTACACTTGCCTTATTCAAGAATAAAGCATGCACCACATGAGGTGGCAGGGATTAAAGTAGCATACTGAAAGTTACAAGTAATGCCAACAGTTTAACTAAGAGTTCGCATGTTATAAAAAACAAGCTAATGTGACCAAGGTTGAAGGCAAGATGCAAATCTAATAGCAAGATCGATGAGGAATTGTTATAACAAGTCTAGAATAAAAATGTGATGAAGATCATAATGGGAGATGAATTTTGTACGTCCTGCAATGACTTGTGGCGGTATATGATTTCTTCTATATACTGCACCGTTTACTAATCATAGAAGGATACATAAGCATATAAAAAATAGTAAACCAAGTATCCAAAACATACCTCCTTCCCATCACTCCTTTGGATCACAGCTTCTTGGCCATTGATTTTGGTAACCTGCCCATCAATCCAAGCCACTGCAGGGTCTTCAGCCCAGACATGGGATCCAACAATTATGTTCACTGGAGTACCCTGTTAGAAGTTCAACGTTGCTGGTGATAAGTTACATTCTTAAATAATGATAAGATCTTGTAATTTCAACAAATTTAGTACATAAAAAATAGATCTCGAGTATATGACAAGATTAACCAAGCCTATATTCTAAAAGTAACATGTACATTCCTCTAGAGAAGAGAATTATAGTACTATTAATAACTGAGTTGCCTTAATTTGACATCATCAGTTTGGTTATCTGGGTAGATGAGACTGCTTGAACTAGAAAACAGTGATCTTATACATCTGACCTAGTCACTCTAATTATCTCTTCAAAAGCAATTATAAGTTTACTGATAAAACAAAATGTTTAACTTAAGTTGCTGAGTATTCTAACATTTCAACTTACAGTGGTTAGTCATATCAACGCTCATATATATGACTATTGATCCTTCACATTGCTGGAGAATCTCTAATTGCAATTCGTTGGTGGATTTGTTCAGAGATCAAGTTTGGCACAAATGGAGAAAATCATTTCACATTAAGTGAAAAAGAAGAGAAAACATCAAATAAGTCTCGTCACTCGGAGGATAACATTTTTGTTAGAGATTTAGGTGCATGCAATGCGATAAAGTGACAATGTTTCAGACAAAATCCATAGTTTATCGGACCTTTTGAATTTGAGAAGCCAGCAACCAATAATATGTTACTATATCCCATTATAACATCTGCTAAGGGCACTTGAGCAAGCCAGCCCTTTTATGACTTTAATTAAAAAAATTATTCATGGTAGAAAAGGATATGTAATCATTCAAGGAAGTTATCTTTTTAATGGAACTATTCGAGAATCCGTGTTATTTGAGGTTCATGAGCAAGGGCAGCAGTGAGCTTTAGTTTAGTTAAGTTTCAAGTTTAAAGCTCAAACTCAAGCTCGTACATATGGACCAAATTTCTTTTTAAAAACAGTTGACCACAATCCACAATAGGAGTAATACTTTCTTCAATCTGAACCTTCTCAAACAGCATCCTCGTCACAGTTAATATCGATCCAATAGAAAACATATTAAGTAGCAGAAACTAGGTAACATGATGAGAGGAGGATTACTTGCCACTAAGTGTTGTAATTGCTAGAAGCTGAGATTTCGAAAAGGCAAATCATAGTATTAAGCCTAAATCGATCTTACTAAAAATCAGTCATCACATACGGAAAGACCTCTCTCTATAAATTAAAGATGTATTCAATAAAGAGTCGATCTATCTATAGGGGTTCCTTAATTCTCATCTCGATTAAACTAGATGAATACGTTGTACAGCAATCTATTCTCAGAAATTGAACACAAAACGTACCATTTCTAGATCTTAAATTTGTAATTTCTGAGTGGCCTTCTCATCATCTGTCTGGAAAGGTGTGCATGTGTTGGGTTGAAGAATACGCCGCGTTTCTTCTGATAGGAAAAGGAAGCATGCAAATGCGAGTATTCTGTAAGTGTCTCCATAGCTTTTGCATGGCATTGCTCCTGCAACTTCGGATCTTAAGCTCTTCCTTGGAAATTTGTGGCTTACAAAAAACGCACCCTTTCCCATTTCTATTTCCTTTCTCGACTATCGTAATTTTTCACAATCTTTCTTTACTTTTCTTTTCTTTTTCCCAACCATAACATATGTATTTTTGTATTTTGTTTCATGTGGCAATTTTGTTACGAAATGAATTGAAATTTTTGTAAGTTGCTGGGGACTTTTATAAATCATCCAAAACGCGATTAAGAGATAGTACTGCATGTGTACTTTAAACCTCTAAACATGTTATAAATGTTGAATGTAAATTGCAATTTCAAAAACTAAATCATGATACGAGTAAACTCGTATAGGGAGATAACTGCGAGAGATCGCAGAGAAGATATTGATTCGTTCGCAGGGAAGATTCCGCAGATATACTCGTATCACATGACATGCAAATCGATGTCCGTTATGTAGTTGGTCGATACCTCTTATTGATTAATACTATCATAAAATATTAAACTACGAGAATTTATCAAATTGGTCATTAAACTTTCTACTCCCTCCGTCCCAGCTAAGATGAAACATTCCTGAGCCGGCATGGGATTTTAGGAGTTATTGGTTAATGTGTTTAATTGGAAAGAGAAAATGTTGATGGAAATATTAAAATAGAGAGAGAAAAAAATATGGATATTTTAATAAGGGTGGAAAAAAGTGATTGAGTGTATTAACTAGAGAGAGAAAATTTCCAAAAAAGGAAATGTGTCTTCTTAGTTGGGACAAACTAAAAAGAAAAACGTGTCATCTTAAGTGGACAGGAGGAGTAATAATTTATTTTAGAAATATTGGCATCTAATATCACAAAACTTTCAAAAAGTTAGATTTTTCCCACAAACTTTAAAATTTGCAAATAATATCACGAACTTACCCCAGGTTTGTTTTTTCCCACGAATGAAAAAATTCCCACAAATAATATTATGATACGAATTTTTTTCATAATTTCTCGACAACAATTTTGAGAGTTTCAAGTTTTTCAATCTTTTAAAAAAGTTTTCCTTGAAGCACACCCTCCAAAATTGTTTTTCAATTTATTAAAATAACATGATTTTTTTCATTCGTGGAAAAAAATAAACTCGAGGTAAAATTCGTGATATTATTTGTCAATTTTAAAGTTCGTGGGAAAAATCTAACTTTTTGAAAATTTTGTAATATTAAAGGTCAATATCCCTTTATTTAAAAATGAATGTTGCACTGTGTGTTAAATCATTTAAAGTTCAATTTTTATTTTTTATTCGAAATAATAATTCAAATGCCAATAATGAGTGAGAAAAAAGGCAGCCAAACTATCAAATATAAACCTAATACTATAAGCATAAAAATCATATATCTATATAAAGCAACACATAATTGGTAAAAGTCAAGAAAATTTGCTCATTTATGTTGTTTGATACCTTGAGCATTAACTTAATGAAATGATTCAGTGATCACCTAGCATTTTGTTAGCACATAGTAATTGGTAAATGACACTTGACACTAAAACTGAACTAATTAAAACTACAACTAAAATTTCAAATCCAGATTGGTCCTATGCAAGATTTTTAAATAATCAATCATACGATTCATGAACATACATAGAATTTCAACTCACAAGAAATGGAGCAAATTCATAACGTAACTAAGAATAGGGACGATGTTTGCAAGCAAAACGAATAAGAAGCAAAACATAAAAGAGCATGCCAAAGAAAAAAATTAAAACTAGAAATATACATTATATGATAAGTAGCATAAGTAGTCTAGATAAGATCCTGGTGATTCCGATACCAAATAAAAGTTTGTTCCGCTAATTAGATTACAAGTTGACAAGAAGCAACTCTTCCCTTCCCCGCTTACCTTTTAACCTCAATTCCCATCTTCGGAGCTTTTTAAGTAGAGCGTCTCGCCTCCGTCGCCGCGGCCCTCGCTCCCCATATCCTGCTTGCCCATACCCCTCCCGTCGCTGCTGCCCCCGCGCACAAAGTCCGGGAATCCGAGGCCCGAGCTGGCAGCGGCGCTGTGAGGCTCGCCCTGCAGCATGAGGCCCCCGGAGCTCATACCGAGCTGGTTGTGCAGGGCCTGCTGCTGCAGCGACGGATACGGCTGGGATCCGTACAGCATAGAGGAGCGCGCTGCCATGAGGGACTGCTGCTGAGCCTGCTGCAGGTAGTGCGCGCTGCCCGCCTGCATCATCCCGCCGCCCCCCGCATACTGCAACTATTCTTGTCAGTATACAAAGCCAAAGCAGTTGGTTAGTTAGAAACTTAATTAGTTAATAATACTACTATACCTGAGAATGCATGGTTGGCGGTTGGGGCTGTGAATCAGCAATGGCGGCGAGATACATCAAGTTTCTTTGAAGTCTCGCTTGGTTCCTGCAGGCAACACCAAATCAACAACTCTAAGTTTACTAGTACAAACCTAAATCATCAACTTTTCAACCAAAACATACTTACTCCGCACACTCACTAAGCTTTCCCGAGTTTTGGCTCTCCACAATCTTCAGAATCAGCGATTTGTTCTCATCCAGATACTACAAAGAAATCAAAATATTGAAAGACATGGAAGTAGAGAACATAGAAGTGAGAGAGAGGGACAAAAAGGGTATTCATTTGATCAAAAGTGAGAAACCCTAAATAAGCAAAATTAAAAATCCCCAACTCCCAAAGGATGCGCATATATTCTAGTGAACCAATATGTATATACAACAACAGACGAAGAGAAATAGCCAATTAACCCCACAAAGATTGCAATTTTAAACAAATAGATATAGTGGAAGAATCTCAAAATGAAGAATAGATTAATGAGAGACATAAATAAAAAAGGGGTCTTTGTAAAGGTTCTGAAACATCCATATCAGTGTGAAAAGGGAAGAGCAGAAAGTCCTCCTTTTACACCACCAACACCAAATCACCAAATAAATGGGAAAAAGGAGGCATTTAATTTAAGAGACGCAGAGTTTATAAAATGAAAAACATTAAACTAATCGGCAACCGAAAAAAGAGAGGAACATGTATGTATATAATGTGCAAAACTCGTTGATCTGAAGATTTGTGAGCAGAAAAGTTGGCAGAAATGCAAGAAGAAAGCAGGTATTGAGGCAGACAAAAGTGAAAGAGAAAGAGCAGGATAAGAGCAGAGATAGAGAAAGAGAAGGAGGTGGGGAAGAAGAGAAGAGAAGAGAAGAGAAGAGAGGGGGAAGGGGGGGAAACCTGTTGAATATGATCAGTTGTGACGTTGCTGGGATAGTAGGCTGCCATCATGGGCTGCATCTGCATCAGGTGCTGCTGCATGCCTCTCTCTTTTATATCCACCCTACCACACAAAAACACACACACAGCAACAGACTGACCCCTCTCTCTCTCTCTCTCTCAAAATATCAAGATTCCTACTATCTCTTTCTATCCCTCTGTAAGTTTGACTGTGTTAACAAGAAAGACTGGAGCTGCAAGGAGAAATATGGCCCCTCCTGTTTTGGGTCTATCTCTTCACAACCCCGCTTTATATTTGTAACTTGGAGTTCAAGAACTCAACCTAACTCTCTCTAATAAACAAGATTAACAAGATTAATATATACTCGTAATAATCTGGGGAGCAGTGGGCAACGTGTATATTATAATTGGAACAGTGACATAGGTACTAGTGGCTGAGGATATTTGCTTGTACTACGTGAATTAAAAAAGTGGATTGTAATTGTACTCATAAATATAATAGAAAATGAATGGATTGTTTATGTGGTGTGTCGCTGTCAGTGTGTGAGGTGTAGGAGAGAGAAAAGAATCTGGCAAAGGACAGAGGGAGGGACCGAGGCAGGCAGGCAGCAGCAGCAGCATTATTGAGTGAATTGAAAATTTAAGGGGAGTTTTCACTTTGGGGTTTGGTCTGCTGCCGTTGCTCTGTCGATCAAAAAGTTGGTCACGTGATGGATGCTGATAGAGACTCGTTCGCACAGGAGAGAGAAACACAAACATCTCACCTCTTCATTCCTAAACATCTCACCTCTTCGTTCCAAAAAAAATTGTCCCACTTTCACAAGGCATAGATTTTAAAAAACGTAGTGAAAATTGAATTGAAAAAATTAGAGGATCGCGGGATTCACTATAAAAAATGATAAAAGTGAAATAGGACAAATTTTGAGAGACGAATGAAAATAAAAAAATGGGACAAATTTTAAGAGACAGGATAAATTTTGGTGGACGTAATAATTAATTGAACAACTATTTTTATGTGGACAGAGTTTAGTTATTTTGTGGTTATTGGTTACCTCTATAAATGCTTAATTGGTATACCTAAGTTTTTCGTTTACAAAAATATGAGCAGCATTATGTTAGGTAAGTGAGGTCATATAATTACTAATTATGGCTGCTCACATTTTTTTGTCCTCGTTTCAATTTTCCAAACTCTTATTTCTAAATTGACTACATCGGTATTATCCTACTATCTCCGTCCCACGATACATGTTTTGCATGTTATTTCGTTTTATAATAAGAGTCATATTTTATTTTTATCATAAATGGAAAGTAGTTCCCACATTCCACTTACTTCACTCACATTTTATTACTCACTCCGTCCCACTTTAAAAGTCCCGGTTTACCATTTTTGGGTGTCCCACTTTAGGAGTCACGGTTGAAATATTTCATAAATGGCATTAGGCCCCACATTCCACTAACATTTTTCCACTCACATTTTATTATAAAACTAATATAAAAAAATAGGACTCACATTCCACTATCTTTTTTCACCAACTTTCCTTTGCATTTCTTAAAACTCGTGTCGAACTCAACCGAGACTCTTAAAGTGGGACGAATGGAGTATTAAACTAATATAAAAAGCGGGTCTCATATTCCAATAACTTTTCCGACACACTATTCTTACATTTTTTAAATCCTGTGCTCACAATAAGAGTGACTACTTCATTTAGAGTATCCACAGTGGGAGGGCCGCGGTCCTTGGCCCGGATTCGGCCCAGGCGCGACCCCCCACTACCGAGGTGCAAGGTGGACGAGGCCCAGGGGGTGCACGAGAGAGGGCCGAGCTCTCGGCCAGGCCGAGGCCCTTGGGCACGCGACTCGGCTCGCCACTGCAGGGGCCGAGAGCCGCGGCCCAAGCCATGGTTTCAATGTTTTTTTTTCAGTTTTTGTGTTAATTTTAGGGTTTTGGAGAAGATGAAGCCGAGAGAGAGAGTGTGTGTATGTGACAAAAATTAAACGGCAGTTTTCAAAAAAAATTGCATTAATTTAGCATTAATTTAGGAAATAAATCAATCTCAATCACTAAATCCCTATTAAATTGGTCAACTTTTTAATTAAGGATTGTGATTTCACACCCTAATTACGGAAATAATTAAAATTCAAATTTTCAATAAATATATTTACTTGTAATTGTCAAATTTTTTAAAATTAATTTAGATTTTTTTAATATTATTGTCCAATAATTTTTGTTCTAGCTAAATTAAAATATAACAAAAAATGTAAGAAAATCATTTTAATTGGTGGCCTAGTGGCCAAGTTTTCATGGGCAGGGCCAAGTTTGTTGGGCATGCCCAAGAAATGGTGGTTTGGGCATGCCCAAGAGGGCCACCACTGTGGACACTCTTATGGAAAGTTTTCAATAAATAATAACCCTACACATCATTTCACTAACAATACTTTTCACTTACTTTTTCTCCTTCTCTCTTACTTTTTTCCCTTCTCTCTTACTTACCAATTCTACATTAAAACTCATGTCATACACAAATTGTTCTATTTTTCATGGACGGAGGAAGTACTAATAAATACTCCCTTCGTCTCGGCCTAAGCGAGATATTTCTATTTTTCCACAAGAATTTAGGTAGAGGTGTTTAGAGAATTAAATTATTGATAGTAAAGTAAGAAAGAGAGTAAAGTAAGAGACAATATAAAGTAAAAAGAGAAAGTAACAATAAAGTAAGAAAGATGATAATATAGGTGAGATAAGAGGATAAAATAGGTGAGAGGAGTGAGTTGATTGTTGCCAAAAAAGAAAACGTCTCACTTAAGCTGGGATGGAGAGATTAGTAGTTAATATATAGAAAAATTAAAGTGAGTAAGAGAATAATATATATACGATGTTTTTCTATATTATTATCTCTTTTACTTTACTTTCTCTTCCCTCTAACTATGTATAATCATCTTCACAAATCAACAGCCGAAAAGATACGCTTCACTTGTAGTGGAACATAGGGAGTACTTATTGAGAGGGATATCAATCGGGTTGGCCTAATACCCATTGGGCCAACCCTACCAGTGGCATCCTTATTGACGTGAAAAGTATTGTTTCCTCCGTCCCAGCTAAAATACCACACTTTTAGTCGACATGAGATTTAAGAGTTATTGATCAATATGGTTAATTGGGCATAGAAAGGATTGATGTAAATATTAAATTGGAGAGAGAAGGAGAGTTAAATATTTAATTGGAAAGATAAAAAAGTGATTAGATGTATTAATTGGAGAGAGAATTACCAAAAATAAAAATATAGTAACATTTTCATTGGGATAAACTATAAAGAAAATGGTGGAGTAATACTTTTTATAATAATAGCTACATAGAGCGTCACTTTTTAATTTGGAGTAGTACTACTATTTATAATAATGGCTACATAGAGTGTCACTATTTAATTTGGTACTCGGTTTATACAGAAGTGCTACTACTTTAGGGTGTCCACAATAGTGCAAGAGTCATGTCTCAGCCAAAAAAAAAAAAAAAACTTGTCCGCCTGGTCATCAAAATCAGGCCTTAGCCATATTAAACTTTTCTAGTCATGCCTCACATTTTTTTAGTTATTGGTATATTTTAATTGAACCAGAACAAAATTAATTAGATAAAAATAATTACAAATATAAAACATAATTCATTCATAAATAATTATACAACGAGAATTACAAACGAAAGTAATCATAACGTGCTCGTTCCCCTACATGCCCATATCTCTTCAACCATATCGGCATGGAGCTGAAGATGTTCTTTATCCTTGTGTATATCTAGGAAAACTCGGAGCAAGTCCTTAGCACTACGCGGTACAGTGTACACCCATCTGCAAGGGGGGTGGCAACAGTGTGACTTGGTCCAGTACCATCGTTCGCGGTCCAACGCTCCACGGATATACCTTCATCATCTACTATCATGTTATGCAATATGATACATGCATACATGATATCAGCGACATCATCTTCATGACAAACTCGTGTCGGGCACCGTATAATGCTCCATCGGGCTTGGAGCACACTAAATGCTCTCTCAACATCCTTCCTCATACCCTCTTGTCGTTGCGCAAACCAAGATTTCTTCTAACCAACTGGATGTCTAATCGTCTTGAAAAATACGGGCGTTTGTTTAGAAGAAGTCGGTTGCTAAGAGAAAGCCTGATTGGGCGTTGTCAAATATGCAAATCACCTGGTCAGGCGATTGTTACTGGTACCCAATTTTGCCCATTTCTCACTGCAAGTATAAAAGGGACTTCACACACTCGATCCCACAACTTTCACACACCCAAATTGAGCTGAAATTGAGATCTAGAAGGGAATTTAAAGACTAAGGACCTTCACCCATCCAATAGATTGAAGGAGAAGACTTCTCACCATTATCTATTTCCTAGTTTATCATGTTTTCATAGATGTTTCTTATTTTATGGATGTTAGTATGAGTAGCTAAGTAGTACTTAATTAGTAGGGATTTGGTAAAGATTCAATGGATTAACCTTGTGATTTGATGTTTATCTATCTCATTTCATGATTTTGTTGACTATAGTGCTTTTATTATTCAATTGCTTAGCTACCAAATGAATATATCTTTGCCTAATAAATGTTACTGAGATATGCATGATTGGGTATGAAGTGTAATAAACAACTACGTGTCGTCTATGTATTCGAGAGAAGCATACGTTAGAGAGAGAACTTGAGTCTTTAGGTTTTAGGACTTAGATTCGACCCGTAGGGATGAGACTTCGACATTAGAAGATGATCCACGTGTTAGGTGTAGTCGAGAGAGGACCTAGCCAATTGTAGCAACTTTCCTAGCCAAGAGTGAGGCCCAATACCTAAGCATGTCCGCTACTTGATACCCCGTGATCCATTGCAATCGGATCCAAAGCCCTATCCTCCCAAATTTGTTTGAAAACTATTATCTCTTTGGTTTATTTGTTATTTTCATTTTGTCTACTTAGTTTCAATCAGATCCTAGTTAAGAAAATCAAAAATCCCTTTTATTAGTCTATAGAGTGTTCAACGTCCTTTTGTGATACTCAAACAACCATTTAGTCTTCGAGAATCGATAATTTAACTAGCCACGACCTACAAAATCTCATACACTTGCGGGTGATGTTTTGAGTATTAAAAAGAGTCGAGTCAACAACTTTTTTGTTACAATTGTTCCCTCACCGGCAAGAGCCCATGCACCTAACCCACATGACACGTCGTGCGCTTGGCGTGATGCCCCTGCCCCCTCCCCATCCGTGAGTGGACGTTGTTTTTATCCGTTTTAATAAAAAGAAATTCATAGAAAGTTGAAAAAATCAGAAAAATAATCCCACTTCCCAATTCATCCAAACCATCTACAAATAAATTCATTCATCACCCATTTTTAACATCAAACGAAACTATCTCTCACTCATTTTTCTAAATTCAAGTTTGTCTTGAGGAAGGGACGAGACAAACCAAATCAAGCGACCACGCAAATTTCCACAACTCTTTTAATGGAATAGTTGTTCATGGCTATAGTGGCCGACACTTCCTGTATGTCGCGGGTTTTGCATCAACCCTACTCGGGTTGCAAGTCAATCGTGTGCGGGATAATCTGGTTGTAATTTTTTGGATTATAAAAGTTCGACCCTAACCTTAAAAGTTCGAGTTTTGAGCTACCCCAACGGGATAATCGAGTTTTCCGAAAAAATTAACATGCGATCAATCCAATAAATAATAATAAAAATAAGTTATATTTACAAAATGTAAAACATTTAATTATAATAAACTTGAGATATGTGCTTAAACTCAAACATAAACATGGTCAAATACTAATATTTGAGTTTGTGCAAAATAAATATAAACATCGAGAAATTTCAAAGCATGTTTTAGAAATTTAAGTATTTTTTAGTGAATTTGATGTTTATAATTTATTTATTTATTACTCCCCCCGTCCCGCTTTAGGAGTCCCAGTTGAATTGGGCACATGTTTTAAGAAATAAGTGTTTGAGTGTGTAATAAATAAATATTGTAGTGAATATTTAGACTCACTTTTAATTGAGTGTTTAATAAATAAATGTTGTAGTGGTTGTTGGGACCCACTTTAAGCACTTTTTTATTAGTTGTAGTGGATGTTGGGACCCACTTTTAACACTTTTAACACTTTGTAGGCCTTTTTTTATTAATTTATCTCAACCGGGACTCCTAGAGCGGGACGCCCAAAATTGATCAACCGGGACTCCTAAAGCGGGATGGAGGGAGTATTATATTAATTAAAATTTAATATATAATTTGTATATTTAATATAAAATTGAAAGTTACTTTTTAGTGATCTAAATTATAAAAATAATCAATGAATTGTCGAATAAGGAGTCAAACAAATAGCTAGAACAATATAGATTTTATCGGGTTTTCGGCTGTGACCCTAAAGGGTTGCAGGCTAATCGTGTTGTAATTTTATCCGGGTAGAAATTTTAAACCCTAATCCTATAAATTTGTGGGACTATTTGGGACCCCAAGGGTTGTCGATGCACTGACATCCCCTAGTTGTTGTGTTGTGCCTTAGCTAAGAACAATGAATAAAATACGAAGAAGAGTGGGGTCGGGCCTATAAATAGTTAAGTGCATGCTCTCTGCAGAGAGTACGGTTGTGCTTACTCTTTGAAACAATAGGCACTACTATAAAATGTATATTTAATAAAGATACAATTGATTCTTTTAGGTCAATTGCAAAAGAATCAATTGCAACTTCTTTTAGAGTAGACACTCCTACCTTCAATAAGCACTCTCATATTTTCAGTTGTGCATACGAAATTTTCTTTCCAGTCCCCAACTCGTAAGAGTCTCATCCCTATTTTTTAGTTGAATCATGTTCATAATATAATTCGTTGTTAACACAAAATTCCCTCATATTTTGGGTACACATAAATTAATCAAGGAAGTATTTATCATCTCTATTACATACTACTATTAGATTTTTACGTTCAATAACGTCATTCGATTTAAGAGAACTAGTGTTAACACCTGTGCTATGCACATGACAAAAGATTTTCAAAGATTGAAGATATATTAATTTAAAATAAAGAATATAAAGAAAATAAAGTATATAAGTATTAAAATATATTTAGAGATAAAAAATAATTAAAAATATTATAAACAACAACATAAAGATATTTGTACTTCTCTCAACCCACTCTCAATGGAACATTTCATATTTTAGCAGATGATTATGTTATCCCTCCGTTCCATAGTAATGAGGCGTTTCTTTTCGGCACACAATCTAAGAAAAATTGTGTTATGTGGATTAATTAAATAAAGAATAAAGTAAGAAATGAAAAAAGTAGAGGGATGAAGGGAGAATAAAGTAAGTAAGAGTAAAGTAAATGAGAAGAATATGTTGACTTTACTAAACAAAAGGAAATGACTCCATTACAATGACACATATCAAAATGACAAAATGACTCCACTACTATGGAACGAAGGGAGTACTATTTTAATATTTGATGAGTATAGTGGTATAAAATAAAAGAAATAACAAAAGAGGAGATATGTCGATGAAATAGAATAAGACATACAAATAAAGAAAAATGTAATACTAATATTTATAAAAGAAAAAAAAGTAAACTATTTGAACAAATAAATAGTTTACCAGTTTCTATTAACAAAACATAAGTATTTATAAATGCAAACAAAAAATAAGAAAATTATTTTCATTAAAATTAAATTCAATAGTACATAATAATATTTTGAAAATTATAAAGAAATAGAACTCAAAGTCATACACAAAATTATCTTATCTAGGAGTAGTAGAATAAATCAAATTGAGAGAAGTACAATTGTACAAATATTTTTTTGTTGTTGTTTATAATACACAAATGCATATATTTGTTGTTGTTGTTGTTGTTGTTGTTGTTTATAATATTACAAAAAGTGCGACTAAAGATCAAAGAAGAAAAATCCAAATTGAATTATATGACCGTAAATTTTTCAAATAGTGAGTATTTTTCGAGTCTTCAGAGAACGTCAACTAATGTAGGACTTCCAGGAGGAGATGTCATATTCATTAGGGATGGAGGGAGTAACATCTAATATTCAAATATTAATTATTGAAAATTTTGATATGCATATTGTATATTGTTAATAAACATTACTAACATTTAAATTAAATTATACACCCTTCGTCCATAAAATTTTGCCCAAGTTTGACTTGACACAGGTTTTATAAAAAAATGAATAACATAATTATGCAAACGATGCCACATACACAATACCTCTATCACTCCGAACACACTTAATTCGACATCGAAATTGATTTTCAACTTCATTTAGTAAGTCTTTATACATTTCAGTTACATCATCTTTACTTCTTAAAAGTAAGGTAACAACATAATTAGCAATCATCCACGACTTGATATTAATTTAATATTTTTTTATTAACATTAATTATCATCTATTAACATTAAATTTAAAATTATAATAGTCAAATATTAGTTTGCGATTTATAGTGAAAATGCAATTTACAATTGATTTAGTCTATCTATTTATATCTATATATGTATATAGGGTTATGGTTTATGCAAAATTAAATCTTAATATAAAATTTAGAACAAATGTAGATCATGTTTAGGTCATTGTTAATCTGTTTATAGGTCATTCTAGTAAGATTGACTTAAAATGATCAAAAAATAGCCTCGAACACGGATTTTATAAAATGACTCAAAACTGATTAATAGTGATCTTTTGTATTTTTGATTAACTATTGACTATTAGATAGATAAATCTCATGGCCACAATTTGGAATTTTGGCATTCATTATGTACCGAGATCAATTTTTGTTTATATCACTAATCGAGCGAAATTAATTACTCCCATTGCTCCCGTTAATTGTCCATTTTTGCCATTTTTTTCCGTCTTCCATTAATTGTCCACTTTTATTTTTTTTTTACCATAAATGGTAATAAGTTTCAAATTCCACTAACTCATTTCACTCACATCTGTTTATGAAACTAATAGTATATAAAAATGAGACTCATATTCCACTAAATTTTTCAATCCAATTTTCCTTAATATTTTCGTCTGTCCCATAAAAATATGCACACTTCCATTTTCATCTGTCCCATAATTAGAATATGTGCATTCCATTTGTAGAAAGTTGTCCTAATTATTTAATATACATATATATCAACTTATACCACTATTAAACACTACTAGTAATGTAGGTCTCATTATCCATTAAAATTACTTTTAACTTTTATTCTCATCGCCTCTCTTTCTAATCAATTTTGTCTTAATTCATGTGCCATATAAATTTTACTCCCTCCGTTCCATTCAAGATGACTCACTTTCCTTTTTGGTTTGTCCCAATCAAGATGACTCATTACTTAAAATAGAAACACCTTTATCTCTACTTTATTTCCTCTCTCTTACTTTACTCTCTCCTCTTACCACACAAAATATAACTGCATAAAATCCTGTGCCGCCCAAGAAAGGGGTCATCTTTCTTGGGACGGAAGGAGTACATATTTTTTTGAACGAATGGAGTAATTTTATAAATTGGTTTTGGAAGCAGGGTGAAGAGCCGAGGGAGCATAATGAGGTATATAATTACTAGCAATTCCCTCATGAGAAAAAGACCACATTCAATTCAAATTTTGGTTGGATTACGAGTAAATGCGAGAGCGAGAGAGTGAGGAATGCGAGAGCGAGATAGACAATAAAAGTTGGCAGATTGCCCAAATTTTACAAGTTCGAGGGCCCTTGATACTTACAAAGATTTTATATAGGGTCTGAGGCATATTAATGATAAATATAGTAAAAAAACATGTGAAAAGATAGCATGATGTAGGAGTAAAAGGTTAAAAAACAAAAATAATTATTGAGTAGATCAAGGTAAATGGAAGAAAGGACAATAACCATTGGTCTTTGGGCCGCCCCATCTCGGTCCAAACAATTACCGATTGGTCGCTTACTTGTATCATGACATCACTCTCCCTTTATACATTCGAGGAATTCCTCTCACCATCACGCGCCCAACTACCGCGTCCCTCACACCCATAAACAACCGAAGCCTCGATAGAGACGCACGCTCCAGGCTCTGCGTGGGATTTTCGCCTCCTCGCACCATCCAATGCGATGGGGCCGGGGCCGGGGCAATTTTTCATGTAAGGTAGGGTGCACGGATAGCAGCTCTACGCTTTCGATGACTGTCATTAATATTTTTAAGAGTATTTAAAATTGTATATTCTTGGTAGTGAAATTTTGAAATCTACAAACTCAAACTTGATCACGCTTTTCAGAGAGATTATATTTTATCGGGTTATTTTATCTTTTTTTACATAAAATCCCTAGTAAAAGGCAGTAATATAATTTGGCTGACAAAAGATTATGAATATCAAAGTAAGAGATTATTAGGTGAGTTAATTCTACTCTATTAAAATAGGGCAAATTGCTTAGTAAAGTTATAATTTTTGAAATTGTTTGATTTTTTTTTCACTTAAAATATTGTATGACAAGTCATGAATTTTATTGAACTGTGTAAATTTCTCGTCCGATCCGACCTGATAGATTTCCAACACAAACATATTCTACGGGGTACGCCGGAGGCGTGACTTGGCAAATGACAAATTCATGGTTCAATTCGAATTTAATTTTTATGAAATTAATGCGACTTTTATGCTGAATTCGATTTGTATGTTTATGTCGATTTGTATATTTTAATTTGTGCTATTTGTATGTTTATGATAAATTTAGGGTCAGAGATTGCAAAGATAGAAAAGAAACAATCAGAAGTTATGGAGTTTTGCTAAGTCATTCTTCCGACACGCTACGTAGGATAAGTTTGTATCGAAAATTTATCGAGTCGGATCGATAGAAAATTTACACAATACGATAAAATCCATGACTTTTCATATAAACATTTAAAATTAATGAGAAAAATCGAACTATTTTAAATCGAACTATTTTAAAATTTCGTGTCATTATATACAATTGCTCTTTAAAATAAGCATTGATTTTTGCTTTTGGACAGTGAAGTAGAGCCACTGTATCCAATGGCAACACAGTTAAATTGATTGTATTTTAGTAGTTGGAGTACTTTAGATTAAATTTTATTGATTGAGCTCCTCAAATTTGTTCCATCTACCATATCAATTTAAAACGCTTTAACTGATAAAGTGACAATTTATAGTTAGCTAGAATTTCAAATTCTTGAAGAATCCTCACATATTCACATTGTGATAGTTTATCAAATACTAGTATTTAATTTTTTGTAATTAGATAGATAATCACGAATCCCTCAAATTGGGCTCAAGTGCCAATTATTTGATCCGGTTGAACTTTAATAAGATGTGCTACTTTTGAGTCCATTACCATTAAGGCTTATTAAGTTCTGCATTATCAGTATATCGAGTTACGATACTTTAATTTCCCAAATGGCCCATAAACCATTTTCACTCATCGATTGAATACACTTATATATATGGGCGCTGCATTTTTTTTTGAGACGCTGCATATTACTACTATAAATTAAATACACTTATATAAGTCGAGCATTTCATATTTGATTTTTCAAATATCATGTACCTTTGTAATATATAGATTAATAAATAGAACAAGGTGTATCTGTTACGGGCGTTAAACATATATTGCTAAATTACATCCAACACAAGTGGAAATGCAGTAGAGACTATTGTGAGGCCCATGATTTGAGGGTGTAGATATAATTAAAGTTGTAATTGAGGTTCTGATAATACTCAATAACGCATTATTCCCAATGGGCCCTTCTAGAATAACGATTATTCATTATCACCGCAATAGTTTAATTTCGCCAGATATTGCCTATAAATATTAATGTAGATATCCTTCCCAGAAAAAGTCTTGTCTACTAGTACTTACACTAATTTCATTTTTTTTTTCAATTACTAAAGGTATTCACCAGTGGATCCAATTTTAATATAAATTTAGAAATGATATCAAAACTCTTTTAAACAATTACTCCATCCTGGCCTATTCATATATCCTTATTTGGTCGATAGATCCCAATAAATTATTTGTTATTTGGATAGAATTTACTTTCTTTTTTTTTACTTTTATAACTAAATTTTATATTCTACTAACTTATTTTAGTCATATAAAATTATAAAAGTAGTATTGACACTCCACTAACCTTTTCCTCTACTTTTCTTTCCAAAATCAAACAATTTTTTAAACCTACAACAATCAAATAGAAGACATTTAATTAGTGAAGATCAGGAGGAGTACTCTCTTCATAATGGAAATTTCTTTTCAATGCGAATTGATTAAATAAGAGATGTTCTTATTAAGTACAGATATAGTAATAAAACATAGACATAATAATGTACTCCAATAGTACTTACTAGTATTCATTATTTGCCAAAACTGATTATAATGGACAATACCAGTAGAGGTGGCCAAACCAAGCCGGACCGCCGGTTCTCAATCGGCAGGTCGGAACCGGACGACGGTTTCGGTTCGAAATCCGGTTTCACGGTTATAACGGTTCGGTTACGGTTCCAAAAATATGAAACCGGAACGGCGGTTAACCGTCGGTTCGGAACCGCCGGTTAACTGTTGGTTCGGAACCGCCGGTTAACCGGGAATATGTAGCTATCGCCGGTAGGTTCCTAGGGTTGCAGGCGTAGGGCTGAAAAAGGTCGGAAAACCACCGGTTTGTGTCGGAAAACCGGCGGTTTCTGACACAAAACCGCCGGTTCCCGACGGTTCAGGGCTAGGTTCAGGCGTAGGCGTGTAGGGTTGCAGCGTAGGGTCTGAAAAGGTGTCAGAAACCGTCGGTTTTTGGTCAGAAACCGGCGGTTCGGTCAAAAAACCGGCGGTTTTTGACCGTTTTCAAATTTGAAATTCAATTTTTTTTTTTTTAAATATCAGATTTTCCCCCCATTTTTCATCTATAAATACCCCCTTATTCATCACTTCTATTCTCCCCATTCTGTGTTAACAAGTATTTCTCTCTCAATCTCCAATTCTCTATTCTCTACCTCATTCTCTCAATTTGCTCTCTACTTGTTTACTTAAGTTGTACTTGTATTGTTGTATTTTGTAACTTGTAATTGTATTGTAGAAATTTACATTCAAAGTTTCAAATCAATAAAATTGCAATTCTTTATCGTTATCGTTATCAATTCTCTTTGGATTTTACAATAGAATTGCAATAAAAGTTATAACTCTAAGATTCAAATAACTCTAAGATTTAAAAAAAAAATGAACCGGAACCGCCGGAACCGGTGAAAAACCGGCGGTTATTAACCGGACCGGAACCGGCAGTTAAACCAAAACCGGATAACCGGTATCCGGGCCCGTTACGGTTCAAGCTTTCGACGAATCGGAACCGGCGGTTTTCGAACCGTGGCCACCTCTAGTCACATACGAAATCAAATTAATTCAAAATCATCTTTTTACTGGTTTTTAAAAAAAAATAAAAAGACAAGTTCAGAGGGACGTTGACAGTACCGTTACTTTTGTACATAGATATTTTGTTTGATTTTCGTAGTTCTGAATATTATACAGTAATTAATTATTTTGCAGAAGAGTATGAATATGTATACTATAGATCAAATGTAGAAGTAGGACCTGCAAGCTGCAAACAGCAAAGATTGTAGGTGTGCAGAAGGAAGCAAAAGCTTTTCTTCTCCAATACTACCATTCAATTTTTGTTTTGGTCAAAGATGAATAACATGCTTTTGCGCGGTTGTTGGGTGGTACATGCTTAGCTTACTATTGTGACGTGAACCTCTTTTTTGGACTTTCTATTCTCTCTCTCTCATCACCATAATATATACTCCTTCTGTCTAGGACTCTAAAATAAAAAAAACAATCTCATTTACGCGGACAATACGAGTTTTAATGAAAAATTAATAAAATAAAAAAAATATGAGAAAAAGTTGGTAAATAGTATAAGAGATTAGGGAAAAAGTAGAGCCAATTTTTTCATTTTAAGAAATTAGATTATTTTTTATAGACATAAAAAATAGCAAAATGAAAATATTTTTCTTGTGGATTACTCCCTTCGTCTCTAAATAAGAGTTACTAATTTCCATTTTGATCCGTCCCCAATTAAAAGTAGCACTTCATGTTTACCATAAATGGTAAGTAGGTCTCACATTCCACTAACTCATTTTACTCGCATTTTATTATAAAACTAATATAAAAAAGTGGGTCTCACATTCCACTAATTTTTTCAACTAACTTTTCTTTACATTTTTAAAAATTCGTACCCGGTCAAAGTGTTACTTCTAATGATGGACGGAGGGAGTATACAGGAGAGAGAGGGTGGTGTGGGTCAATAATCAATATTCCAATCATATCATGGAAAAATGAGTTGGTGGTGCTCCCAGCTGTGCAAACATCAAGGGTGAATGCCCCTTACATACATACATACATACATATATTTTATATATATCTACATATCTTCGATTCAGTGCAGCTTTTTTCATTTGTTTTTGTGGTTATATACTCTCGTAATATTCTTTTTCTCTGCACATTTATGTATCACGAGACTGTGAATCCGAATATTTTCAACGCCCATCATCTTCAATTGGACATTTTTTCTTCAACTATAGTATGCAATAATGTAATTTTAACTTTTCGATTTTTACACTTTTAAAATATACAGTATGATGCCATCCCACGTGGCATTACAAACTCAATGGTCGTTATCGGAGACTGACATACACATATTTAGGGTTTGTAACATATGGGAAAAAATCTCCAAAGATAAAGAGTAGAATGATCCTTCTCCAATTATAAGGTCCCACTCCCACTGTAAAGATTTTCAGTTTGGAAGTAGCTAGCTAGCTAGGTTTAGACCTATGAAATTTTCAAAGTTTATGTGATTATTCAAAAATGGATATTTAGCCTGAGGAAGTAATTAGACATGTCACGGGTTGCTGCTTTTCTGCTGCCCTATATTTGTTCATACACATTTCTACTCTCTTTTTGGTTAACTAACTAATCACTCCATAATAATCTTACCCTAACAAAAAGCAAATGCTCGTAGATATCAATGGGTGTGCATGTGTGTTAGAGAGAAAGGCATAGTTCACATTACATGTTATGTCTTTCCATAGTGATAGTATAATATGCTTCATTTATCCCGTTAAAAATGAATCGTTTCCCTTTTTAGGTTGTCTTATTAAAAATGAAACATTTTTTAAAATAGAAACAAAATCATCTCTACTCTTTCATCTCTCTTACTTTATTTTCTATTCATAACTCATAAAACAACGCTATATAAAATATTGTGCCGAAGAACAAATGTTTCATTTCTAATGGGATTGAGTGAGTATAAGATTAGGTGTATGTCTTTCCACTTATGTAGTGATATAATATAAGCCACCACATTCTTATTCAAACTAATCGTCCAACAGTTTTGCAAGATTTTACTACTCTGCATCACTTCCATTCCACCCATGTGACCCCAAAAAAAAGTAGGAATACATCACAACCAATTTTTTTTTTTCATGCCTAACCAAATTTATCGCATGAAAAAGGCCCCGTTGAAACACTATAAAACATTATCAATTCGTGAAAATGATAAATCCATAAAAACATGTCTACCTATGAGATTAATTATAATCATGTACCAGGAATTGATTGAGTAATGTGACTAGGGCACCTTGAATTTTCCTGACCTATTATTTGAAAATGATTTACTACTTATTATACTTATAACATATGGAGTATTCATTAGAACAAGTCTATGCATATATTCATGTTTATTTAATTGAAAGCGCAGTTCAAAGTCTCTCTTTATTTTGTTTTATTTTATTAGTCCAAAATTGGCTGATTAAAGTCTCTCTTTATTTACCTGTTGCTCGTCCCATAAACTATGAGAAAACCATGTTACTACACGGTTCATTTCTAACCATATGGTACATCACAAATTACACATGTATATATATTCCATACTATTTAGTCATTTTGCCATGCAGTCTGATAGCACTCGTTTCTTAATTTGGTTTATGATATATTGTAGGACAATGTCTGATCACAAATATTAATCATTCTCGGGTTATCCCAAACATTGTTAGTAGTATAAATATAAGATATAATTCCAAATTACCTAATGAAGCCTTAGACTTTGAAATTCTATGATACTCTTAGGGTTGTTCGATTGTAAGATTAAATCTCATGATTAAATATGTATAATGTTTGGTTCATAAGATTGAATTTCACAACTTAATCCTAGATGAATACTCTTATATATGATAAATAGTTATAGCCACGTCATCCAACTAAAATAATCCTGGATGGATAATCATATGCTAATGAGTAATGATAACCGAACGACACCTCTAGTATACAAAATATGCGGATAAAAATTAATGGCAGCATAGAAAACTTGGAAAGCCCAATTGGCCCAAACTGAAACTACTTTGGGCTAGAGAAGTGGACCTACCTAGCTAAAGTTAAATAAACTTATTTATATATGTTTAGTTTAAAACCTAATATATACCCAATTATATCTCAAAATTTCGTTATTACTATCATTGTCAGTTTTTAATTAGCATATTTGGGATATTAAATGCTCAAACTTGAAAGTTCCAAGTAGAAATGTATGGTAATAATCACTTAAATTATATTTTGAGCATTTAGTCACCACAAAAACGATAACTAAGCAACTTGTTGCTTCAATTGCGAGAAATATGAATATTACTATCAACTTCAAAAAATAAATTATACTACTACCATATAGAAACTCAACCATAACTTCTTTAGACTAGCCATGCTGCTTCCGTGCGTGATCTGTATGCATTAGAGTATTATTTCTTATTTTATTAGTGCGAATCTTCTATTCGAAGAACACAAACATTCTTTATATTCTTTAGAATGAACTACATAAACGATACCTAATCTTTCACTTTCGCACGTAAATAGTACCTGATCTTTATTTTATATTGATTTTGGTACTTATAAATCACATTTTTGTTACCTGATGCAATTTTCTTCCCAAAATGCCCTCTAAACAAATACATTTTATGTCATAAAGGATATTTTAGGTATACATAAAATTAGTACCAAAAGTGATATTGTAATATCTTCTCTCATTCTCCTCACTCTTTATACTATTATTTTTAATCAATATTAATATTATTATTTTGATGTTATAAATTAATAATTAATTTATTTTTAATAACATTCAAATATATTTAATTATAATTATAGTTATACTTATATTTAATTATTATAAAAATATTATTGTTATAATACTAAAAGCTAGTAGTAATTAATAAATAATTATAGTATAATTATATATATTATGAATCATATAATATTATGTAATATAATTGTGAATTGTATTCATAATGATATAAAGAGTTGAATATTTTTAGTTAGGTGTTTCAATCTTAAAATGAGTATAAAGTAATTTAATAATTGATTTAATTATTTTAAATTAATTAATTAAATTAGATATTTTGTTCTTGATTTATATTATTAATGCAATTGATGTATGTATAAAAAACTAAAAGGAAAGAAGAAAAAAGAAAGAAGAAGAAATATATACTAAGGAGAAAAAAAGAGAGAAGAAAGAAAGATAAAATATTAAAAAGAAGAAGAAAATGAAGAAAAAGGAATGAAGAAGAAACTAAAATAGAAATAAGAAAGGAAAAAAAAATATTGCAACCGGAGGAATTGAGGAACTGAACCACTTGTTGTTAATGAAGATGGAGTAATTATCTTCTTTAGTGTAGAGTTAAAACTTGAGATTTTATTGAGTGCATTAAACCTGCGTTTATAACACTAAGTGGCGTCAGATTTAGAATCTCATTGTTGGTTCCACTTCTTTTAGGGTGTCTCCTACGGCGCCCTTCCCGTTCGCCCGTCGGGGACGGGTGACCCGACGGGCGCCATAGTGGGCGGGAAGGGCGCCCATGCCCGTCTCGAGTGCCCCTGCGATGGGCTCGCCCCTCCCGTCGACGGGCGAGTGGGACGGGCGCCACTGTGGCGAAGGTCGCCCGTCCCACTCAGACGTCCGACATTTTATATATATATATATATATATATATATATATATATATTTTAAACTCTATAAATAGGGTTCCTCCAACGTCATTTCATTCACACCACTTGTGTTGACAAGTTTCTCTCTCTAAACCTCTTTTTTCAATTATCTGTAATGGCGAGTAGTCGTGCGGGTGGTAGTGGCGGAGGCGCTAGTGATAGTGATGGCTTTAGCGATGATGAATTGGATCTCGCTGTGCAAGCGGCGATTGATCGACGGATCCGGCAGAGGCAGCAGCGGCGGCAGCAGGCGGCGGCGGCCGTGCCTCGGCCAATCCATCGCCGACGGCATGTACCCCGGGACCACATTCCTGCACATCAGCGGTTGTATGAGGACTACTTTGCTCCAGAGCCGCGTTTTGGGGATGCCTTATTCCGCCGGCGTTTTAGGATGCACCGTCCTCTGTTTATGCATATCATTGGTGCGTTTGAGAGAAGGTATGAGTTTTTCAGAATCAGGGAGGATGCGGCTGGCAAACCCGGACACACACCAATACAGAAGTGTACGGCCGCAATCAGGCAACTGGCGTACGGAGGCCCGGCCGACATGTTCGACGAGTACCTCCACATTGGGGAGTCTTCAGCCGTCCAGTGTCTGTTGGAGTTTTGCGCGGGCGTTAGAGCGATATTCGGGGATCAGTATCTTCGGCGTCCGAGCCCCGAAGACTGCCAGCGGCTGATTAATATGCACGGGTCGGTGCACGGGTTCCCTGCGATGTTGGGCAGCATCGATTGTATACATTGGGAGTGGAGGAACTGCCCCGCCGCCTGGAAGGGGATACACACTTCCGGCTTCAAAGCCAAGCATCCCACGTTGATCCTTGAAGCTGTAGCTGACTACCGGCTATGGATATGGCATGCTTATTTTGGAGTGGCCGGGTCGAACAACGACATCAACGTCCTCCAGTCGTCGCCCCTGTTCAACGATCAGTGCAATGGCGTTGGTCCCGCCATCAGTTTCGTCGCCAACGGCAACCAGCACAACATGGGGTACTATTTGGCGGATGGGATATACCCAAACTAGCCCATCTTTGTGAAGACAATCAAGCATGCGGTCGGGCCGAAGAAGTCCTACTTTGCGACCCGGCAGGAGGCAGCGCGCAAGGATGTTGAGCGCGCATTTGGTGCGCTCCAGAGTCGATGGGCGATGGTGAGGGGTCCGGCACGGCAGTGGTATATTCCCAACATCGGCGACATCATGTACGCGTGTATCATTTTGCACAACATGATTGTCGAGAGTGAAGGGGACGAACTGACTCAGTGGACCAGCGAAGATGACACGGGTGCTGGTCCAAGCCACGGCGTGGCCACCGCGAATGTGAACATGGGGGTACCTCATGGAGAGGTTGAGCGGTTGCGCGCATTTGCCGACATGCGGCAAAAAAATGCCCATATTCGACTTCAGGAGGATATCATCGAAGAGGTTTGGACGCGGAGGGGTGGACATTGATGTGGTTGTTTTTTTTTCTATCTACTATGTAATTTTTTTTTCCGAATGATGTATGTTTTTTTTTTATTGAAATATTCGTATTTTCCGTTCGTATTTGTGTCGAATTTTAATTCCGTGAATTTTAATTGTGAATTAATTTAATTGTGGGAAGGGCGAGTGGGAGGGGCGAGTGGGAAGGGCTAGTGGAGTGGGAAGGGCTAGTGATGTGGCAGTGGAATGGGAGGGGCTAGTGCTGACGTGGCATGGGAAGGGCGAGTGGGAGGGGCGCCGCCGGAGACACCCTTAGCCAGCATTCAATTTTACCAGCATTCAATTTTAGTTTAAATTCAAATTTTGGGAACTCAAAATATAATTAATGCTTAATTATTCATTGTTTACGGATGAATGAAAAGTTCTTAAATTTAACATTTAATTTTTGTGTAGCAAGCATTTATTCTCAATTGCATCCATTATTTAGTTTATGCTTAAAAGTTAAAACAACATTTAATTTTTTCAACTTTACTTCAAATTTAACATAATTTAATTTAGTGAGTTAGAAAAGAGAAATACCATCATACCAATATTATTAATAACAATCTATACATATAAAAGAGTTTTGGAAAAATTAACTAAAAGACCATTATGAATATTTTATGCCATTAATTTTTTCTATTCTCCCTATAAATTCTGGTAAGGCTGAAGATAATGAGTATGGACGGAGCAACAGGCGCTTGCAAAATCTATTGCTTAGGCATAATATGCAAATTCTTGAACTGTTGTTTTTATAAAATTCAATTACAATATGTAATTTGGCGAGGGAGGCTCTCGAGGATTGGTTGAGTCTCGACTTGTTACAAGGATGGGTTCGATATTGTGACTAGTGGCGTTAACATGCAAGACAATGGACGGTCTATAGCTTCTGTTAATACATTGAGATAAAACCTAAGATGGGATATAATAGTATGAAATCATGATTTACTCAATTGTGTTGTTTCTGAACAAAACTGTTCAGTTTTAGTACTATACTTTTTCTTTATATCACTTATCCTTACTCTTTACATGTTCTTAATTTTTATGTATTTATTTAAAAATAAATTAGAGTCTATTGCTATATAATTAAAAATTTATTTATAAATTTAAGTATTTTTACAAGTTTTGAAGAATGATTGACAAAAAAACTAAAAATTGAAAAATGGAGTAAAAAGTTTATTAAATAAGCAAATTTTGAAATAATAGCACTTTTTTTTTGTTTAACCACGGGTGTACCGAACCCGCCTTTTGGCGGAATCCGACCAATCCTGCTCGACCGGGCTTGCGGATTAAACGTCTTGGTTGTGTTTTTACAACACAATACGCATAGTTTTTATATTTTAATTTGTTTATGAATTAATTAAAAGTAAATCATTTTGTTAGCATTGTAACTAAAATTTTCCTTACTTAATCATTATTCATACAATTATATTTAAATTTTCTAATTTTAGTTTTTTAAATATTAATATACTTTCATAGTTTTTAAAATAAAATATATACAATAATCAAGTATGAAAAAGACAATAAGAAAAAGAAAAAGAAAAAGAAAACGTAAGTCAAAATAGTGCAATTTTATAACCTTAAAGCATCTCCAAGAGAAAGGGTAAATGAAGAGGTAAAGAGAAATAATTACCATATTTACCTCTTCTTTATAAAATTTCATGCTCCAATGGAAAGAGTATTTGGGGAGTTATTATACTTTCTTTCATTTTGAGAAGGTATCTTTACTTTGATAGAAAAGGTAAAAAATTAGTTATTTTTGTTTGTCTTTTTAATTTACATTCTTTCCTTGGAGTCCTTTACTTTTTAAGAAGGTATAATAACCTTTTTGAGAAGGTAAATACCTTCTCAATATACTTTTCCCCCTTGGAGATGCTCTAACCTTTCCATTATACTCCTTCCGTCCAATTGAAGATAACCCACTTTCATTTTTAGTTTGTCCCAATCAAGATGACTCATTACTAAAAACGAAAACACCTTTTATCTCTACTTTATTCTCTCTCTCCTACTTTACTCTCTCCACTTAACACACCAAATAAAGCTGCATAAAATCCCTTGCCGCCTAAGGAATGGATCATTTTCCTTGGGACGGAGGGAGTATATTACATTGACCAAATGAAAGTGTTATATTTATAACAAAATGTGAGTGAAATAAGTTGGTAGAATGTGTGGCCTACTTACCATTTATGGTAAAAGTGAAATATGATTCATATGTGGGACGGACCAAAATGGCAAAACAGAACTCTTATTATGGAATGGATGGAGTATATTGGTTTGACCAATATAATGTAGATATTGCTCAATTTTTTAAAATTTAAACAAATACTATAATATAAATTAAAAGATCTGTACATAAACACGTACAGGTGTTACACTTACACTAGTTTAAATACATCATATTACTTTATCGATTTTATTAACGTATCTACTTAACTCATTAAACATCTATTAGTGTTTCTTAATATTCATGTCGAAAAGAAGCGTCTCGATTAACGCAAAACGGAGGAAGTACAAAGCAAACGCCGTAGTTGCCGAACTACACTTCTGGGAACGACGTCGTACGTATATATATATATATATATATATATATATATATATATCCGTTTCACATTAGCATTCTATCTCTCAATAAAAAGTGAGGAAAGGAAACTCAATTCAATTGATTAGATTGTAAATTTTTGACCATCACAAGATTCACAAATTCACACTCAATTAATTCTACAACTGAGAAAAGTATAATTAAAATGTAGTAGTATAGAAAAAATACATAATCAATCACAGTATACTATTTACAAAAACAATGAAATTGTAGAAACTCGTTTGAGTATGGAATATCATGTTGAGGTGGGTGCTGCTGCAGGGTGGCCGGAAATCTCTTCCCCGGCAACGGCAATAACGCATCGTCCACGGCTTTTGCCACCGGGAATGTAGGTGCACGGGTTGGCCCTCGACGGTGGCACGCGGCCTCTCGGAAGAGATTGGATCAGAAGATTCTTATCCGCCAGCCGCGGCCTCCCCGCCACGATTCTCGGCTTTATAATTATCAAAATGATAAGAAAAATTAGTATTGAAAGATGAGCAGATTTACAACACCGAGCCATTTCAATATTTCAGAAGATTTTGTGTGTGGAAATGCAAGTATAGTAGGACTATGATAAAATGTGCATGATAATTGAGGAATATATATAGGGGTTGTTTGACTTGGGCGCCGCGGTTGGAAGTTTGACAAGTGGAGTAAATAATTGGGAACACGGGAGATTGAATTCTAATTTCACGTTGCCAAACACTTCCAAGAAACTTTCCTTTCTTTTAAACTGCTGAATCGCTTGGTTTGACTATATCAAACCGTCGGTAGTTATATATACTCTATTATTTTCACTATATAATTAACTAATTTAAACTTAGATATTACACCATGTTATCCCCCTTTACAAAATAATACCTAGTAATTGAAGAGTAATATGCTACACTTATTTACAAATATTTATCTCAAATGCCACTGACATAGCATTTATTTATGTTTCTTACATCTTTTAAATTTGGACCATAATCATCAAATCATGTACAGATTGAAGTATAGTATATTTATATTCATTTATGCCTCTTTTAATTTCAAAGAGATATCACACACAAACAAGCATTGCTTTCTACGTCATTTAAATTTGACTATTAATTGGAGTATAAGATTAAGAAGATAAAAAAAAATACAAAGCTGATTGCATCATTCATAATACTATTAATAACCCCATTATATATACTAGCTATGTGATATTTTTCACCTCCAATCAATCCACCAACTTTTTGCTTACCTTCCTTTTTGATAAATAAAAGTCATTAAAACAGAATGTGCCGCCATTGACTTTGGAAAGCAAATCTCACAATCCCTTTTTTCTCATCAATGTGAGGTCAAGTACCGCCAGAGGCCGGTACCGAATAAGTATCATGTAAAATATAATATTTTTCTGTCCATAAAAAATAGGGCTATTCTATTTTTATTCATTTTAAAAAAATGATAATAAATAATTAAAGTTGATAGAAAGAAAAGTAAGAGAGTGTCTATATTATTCTGTCTATATTATTCTCTCTTACTTTTCTTTCTATCAAGTCTATATTATACTCTCTCTTATTTTTCTTTCTATGAACTTTAATTATTTATTATCATTTTTCTAAAATGAGCGAGAGATAAAAATGAAATAGCCCTATTTTTCGTGGACGAATGGAGTTTATACTAGACATTGGGGTATTCATTTTACAAGGATGCCTCACATAATCATATGACGATGATATAGGTTTAAGAAAAGTGAAACTCCGTATTCTACTACTTATTTTTTTTTTTCATATTTATATAGAGTACTATTTCCATTTATAAAAAATAGTTTTTTAACAATACTAGTTTTAATACAATAAAATTGATAAATTAAGAGAGATATTGTAAAAAAAATAGTGGTTATTGTTAATGAAAAAATGAAATCCACTATATTAGAGATAGTGACTTATTATAAACAGACAAAACTAATTTTTATGAACGACCTAATATGCAAAAGAAAACTCTTTTACATTGAGGAACTAGTAGTAAGAGACTAAGAGCATCTTTCATCATTACACTAAACTCAAACTTATTTTAAGTTCTGTAGTACTAGTATCTTTGGAGATGGTTTAAATAGCTTTGAAGTAGCAGTGGTAAAAAAATTGATGCTCTCTTTCAAACATTTGAGTTAGTACTATTATTGCATGCATGTCTTTACAAAAGTTGAAGATTAAAAAAGTTGGTGATGTGACGCAGCGGTCACATTGTTATCCCACATTGAAACCATATTATTTGGCTCATTCTCTTAACATTCTACATAAATTTCAAACATAAATGTCAAACAAAAATATTCAAGGTCAAGACTAGCTAGTGCGCGCCATCCAAACACGTACCTAATATTTGACATTCAAATATTTTCCCACGTTCTCTTATCAATATGTGTGAAACTAACTAAGTGAAACCCGTGTATAATTAAACTATAAATCGGACATTATATCGCATAATTGTTCATTCTTTCAAACTATTACGTTCTTTAGCAAACATGCTTTCCGACGTTCCATGGCGAGTTGGCTCTTAATTATTTATAGATCTCGCACCACTTTTAACCAATTTTTATTCAATCTTTTAACTAAGGGACAACACTTGTAACAATTCATATCATCCCTTAACTATTCATAAGTCATACAACACTATTTATTTTCAATTTAAAAATACAATTAAATAAAATTTTATTTCATCGATAAAACTTGCACTAAAAACCCGAAAATAATATCACAAATTTCTAAAAATTAAAGTTTACAAAATTTAAATCCTAATAATTAAATTGCCATAATTTAAATTCTCAAAATTAAAAATTACATAATTAAAAATGAAAAGTTAAAACTACTCCTGTGGCAGGGGATGCGACTTGATCGGTAGGCCCAATTCATGTTGGATGGACTCAAATTTCAATTAGCACGCCATGCACCTGAAAGAAATTAAAGAACTTCATAGTAGAGAATTAAGCAGTAGACAATATTTCCAGAAATGTAATTTTCATTTAGATGATCCGTTTGTCAAAAAGCTGATGAAACTTATATACACATCTCCAGAATTACAAAGGACACCTAATTATTTCTCATTAACATCATAAGGAATTGCAAGAGACACGGCAGTTATTTCTTTCTCTTCTCATCTTGTGTAGGCAACTTAACATCTTCTTTGCACAACTCGCTAACACGCCCCCTCAAACCGAGAGCCGATTGCGAGATTACACCAAGTTTCTCTCGTAGTCGGATGAAGGTTTGTCGGGCCAACGGTTTTGTTAAAATGTCTGCAACCTGATCCACTGTCGGGACGTGCCGGAATTCAATTTCTTTGGCCAAGACTTTATCACGAACAAAATGAATATCAATCTCAATGTGCTTTGTTCTAGCATGTAGAATTGGATTTGATGCAAGTGCCATAGCACTTTGATTATCCACCCAGACCACAGCTGATTCATCTTTCTTGATTTTAAGCTCTCCAAGAAGAGATTGCATCCATGTTACTTCAGAAACAGCATGGGCTAAGCTTCGATACTCAGCTTCAGTACTTGATCGAGCAACAACTGATTGTTTCTTCGCACACCACGCTACCAAGTTGCTGCCACAATACGTACAATACCCGCTTGTGGATCGCCTATCATCTAGATCGGCCGCCCAATCTGCATCTGAAAAAGCAACAATCTTTCCACTGGACTTCTGTATATGAATTCCATAGTCAATTGTTCCTGCCAAATATCTCAGAATCCGTTTCACTGCTCGCCAATGAGTGTCCAATGGAGCAGACATGTATTGGCTGACTTTATTTACTGCAAAACTTATATCCGGTCGTGTAATAGCAGCATATTGCAGCGCCCCGACTGTGCTTCTATATATCCTCTGATCTGGGACAGGGTCTCCTATTGCCTTGCTGAGATCACAGTTAGACACCATAGGAGTGGGACATCCTTTGGCAGTTTCCATATTCACTTTCTTTAAAAGATCTTTGATGTAAGATGATTGGCATAGATGAAGACCATGATCAGTTTTAAGAACTTCAATGCCAAGAAACAGATTCACCTCCCCAAGCTCTTTTAAAGAGAAGTGAGAGTTCAACTTAGTTATGACTTGGTTGATAGAGGTTTGGTTGTTACCAGTGACAAGCATATCATCAACATAAATGAGCACATAAACAACATCCTGACCTTGAACCCTGAAGAATAGAGAAGCATCTGATTTGGATTGAGTAAAACCAAGGGTGACGAGCACAGAATGAACAGTAAAGAACCAAGCCCGAGAGGCTTGCTTGAGCCCATATATGGCCTTATTCAACTTGCAAACAAGATGAGGACCCCCTTGTTCAAAACCAATAGGTTGACGTATGTATATATCCTCCTTAAGGTTGCCATTGAGAAAAGCATTATTTACATCCAAGTGAGTAACATCCCATCCACAAGAAACTGCAATGCTTAGTATCATTCTTATGGTAGCGGGCTTACAGGACTAAAGGTTTCGTTGAAATCAAAACCAGGAAGCTGAGAAAACCCTTGAGCGACGAGTCTAGCTTTGTGCATAGCAATGGAGCCATCAATATGTTTCTTTAGCTTAAAAACCCATGTACATCCAATGAGGTTTTTGCCCGGTGGAAGAGGGGTCAAAGTCCAAGTGTGATTTTTTAGTAAAGCAAGGAACTCACGGAGCATAGCTTCCTTCCAAATGGGAATCAATAAGGCTTCCAAGGCAGACTTAGGAGTGAGAAATGGGGAGAGAACAACAGTGAGCAACTTTGGCTTAAAAATACCAGCCTTTGCTCTTGTTGTCATATGATGAGTGGACTGAACATGTGGTGGACTAGATATATGGGCAGAAGAAGAAGACACAGGGGGGACAGAAGAGTCAGTAGAGGAAATATGTGGTCTAGAATCTGAAGATGAAAACTGAATGGGAGTATCAGATTCAGGATCATGTGAAGTGGTGTTAGGAGAAGTATTATGTCTAACGGGAGAAGTGTCATGAGGATGCTGAATGATAGGAGGAGTGTTATGAGGATAATGGATGATAGGAGAATTATCAGGAGGATTCTGAATGATAGGAGATGGAGAAGAATCAGTGATAGGTGGAGGTGGTGAGATAAAAGATGTGGGAGGTGGAGGGAAAACTGATGAAGTTTGTGGTGGAGTAGATGGTTTAAAAGGAAAAATGGATTCATCAAACACTATATCTCGAGTGATGATGATTTTCCCTTGAGGAAGAAGAGCTTTGTACCCCTTATGAGAGGGGCTGTAGCCAAGAAAGGTAGCCGGGGCAGATCTGTATTGAAGTTTATTGCTGTTGTAAGGACGGGTAAAGGGATAGCAAAGACAGCCAAAAACACGAAGAGTGGAATAATCTGGCTTGGAGTTATGCAATTTCTCAAAAGGGGAAATGTTGTTTATGATTTTTGAAGGAAGAGGATTTATGAGATAGACTGCAGTTAAAAATGCATCATCCCAAAATTTTTGTGGCAAAACAGATTCAGCTAAGAGAGATAACCCAACTTCTACAATATGTCTATGTTTCCGTTCAGCTAAACCGTTCTGTTGAGGGGTGTATGGACAAGAAACTCTATGGATAATCCCTGACTCCTTGAGAAAAGATGTAAGAGCTTGATACTCACCTCCCCAATCTGTTTGGAGAATCTTAATTTTTCTTGAGCAAAGATTTTCTGCCATGGCTTTGAATTGTTTAAAGGCTGAGAAAACATCACTTTTATTTTTGAGAAGATATACCCAAGTGAATCTAGTGTAATGATCAATGAATGAAACATAGTAAACAAAACCATTCCTAGATATCACAGGAGAAGGACCCCAAAGATCACTATGAACCAGTTGAAGAGGAGCAGAATATTCAGATTGAGACAAAGAATAGGGCAGTCTATGAGATTTTGAGAGACAACATGATGGACAGAGAGAAACTGATTTCATTGATGTAAAAGAAACATTACAACTATTTAGTGCAGTTTTAACAACATCTAGAGCTGGATGTCCAAGTCTCTTATGCCACAAGTCAAGACTAGAGCTAACAGGTCTAGAAGATGAAGCAGAAAAAGAGTTGGATCCTAGAGATGTGGTGTGCACAGCAGGTGAACACTTGTCTTGTTTGAAGGAAAAGCTGGGGCTACTGCCTCTCTTGATCGGGGATTGCTTCACAAGGAAGTGATAAAGGCCATGATCAAGGGTTCCCTGTAGGACGACCTCCTTGGATACCTGATCTTTGACAAAACAGATTGAAGGATGAAATTCAAAGAACACATTATTGTCTTTGGCAAATTGGGAGACACTAAGAAGATTTTTGGTGATATTTGGAACATGAAGCAGGTTTTTAAGAAGCAATTTTCTATCAGAACAAGGAATATTAGAATCAAGTTCTGTTTCTCCAATATGTGCTATATCCATACCAAAACCATCACCAAGAAGTAACTTTTTACCTCCAGAATATTCAGCACTTGTGTTGAGATTGTTCAAATCATGAGACACATGATTTGTGGCGCCTGAATCTGGATACCAGGCTGTTGTGCTTGAATGATCATAGCTCAGCTCTGAAGGGCAGATAGTAGAAGGACCAGGAGTCTGAGATCGAGCTTGAACCAGATGAGCAGAGGGAAAAGATGAGTATTGATTAGGCTGTTGTGGAGGAGGAGCATGTTGCTGGTGTGGAGTGAAATGCTGCTCAAATCTGTGCCAACACTTGCTTGCTGAATGTCCGGGCTTCTCACAGAGTTGACACACGATTTTGTTTCCACCATAGCTTCTTCCTCCTCGCCCCCTATAGGATCTGGCACCTCCTCGATTATTGCCATTAAAACCTCCTCGATTATGGGTAGGAAAATAATGCTTTCTCTGGTTTTGGCCAGATTATTGTGCTAGATGTAAAGAAGGTTGAGAGCCCTCCATGCTAGTGCTTCCAACAGATCCCAATCGAGATTCAAAGCTTAACAACACAGCTCCAACATCCTTCACAGTCCAAGGCTCCACTCTAGTGGAGATGGAAGCAACAATGGGGTCATACTCATGCCCTAATCCTCCAAGGATGTAGAGGATCTGATCGCGATCTGCTACTTTGCTCCCTGCTGATCCCAAAATATCAAAACAAGATTTCATTTTTCCAAGATATTCCATCATCGGAAGGGACTCTTTCTTCATGTTCTGCATTTGCAGCCTATACTGCATAACCTTTGCCATTGATTGATTAGCATAATTAGTCTGAATGGCCTCCCAAATGTCCTTTGTGGTTTTCAAACCAACAACAAGGATCATAGCGCTTTCTGAAAGAGAAGATAATAGCCAAGCGGCCAGCCTTTGATCCTGACGTCGCCACGCCAAGAAATCTGGATTCATCACGGTCTGTCCTTCCGTGGATCCTGCAATCTTCTCAGGAAGAGGCTCCTCATCTCCGGTCAAATGCGACTCGAGGCCGTATCCCCAGATCGTGGCTTCAACTTGTTGTTGCCATATTAAAAAATTCTCATTAGTGAGCTTGACAGAAATCGGTGGATTCTGCGGCAGCACTGGAGTTGAGATAGCAGAGTGAGCGGAATCGTTCATGTTGCTAGAATCTGCCATCTTTAACTAAAAAAAAATTACAAGAAAAGAAAGAGTAAAAGAGACAGGATCAAGATCCTGCTCTGATACCATGAAAGAAATTAAAGAACTTCATAGTAGAGAATTAAGCAGTAGACAATATTTCCAGAAATGTATTTTTCATTTAGATGATCCGTTTGTCAAAAAGCTGATGAAGCTTATATACACATCTCCAGAATTACAAAGGACACCTAATTATTTCTCATTAACATCATAAGGAATTGCAAGAGACACGGCAGTTATTTCTTTCTCTTCTCATCTTGTGTAGGCAACTTAACATCTTCTTTGCACAACTCGCTAACAGCACCCATTCTGGTTGTGGATACATCCTGCTAGTGTCAGCTGCAATTGCGTAGGTTAAATATCCGAATAAAATTGTCGGAGTAGAAGGCGGGGGAGGGGGTGGAGCTTAGGGGCATAGTGGGTTTGGGTTTGTCCTCGCCTGCGACTAGCTTTCACCGCCTTTGTCCCAATAGGATGACGTCAATAACCGGCTTCGGTCCCCCTCGCTCTGGAGTCTGAACCACCGAAATTAGCTCCAGCGAGCTAGCTTGCGACCTCGTCCTCGTCAGGGGTTGACTTGCGACCTCGACCGTTTCAAGGTGGAGGCCAACAAGGATTGGGTGTCACCCACCCACTTATCTAGATTTTGAACCTTCTTCCAATTAGTGACAAACTTGAAGGCTCTGTGGGTGTCTTCTTGGAAGATAAGCATGGCAGAAACCATAACGTTGGCTTCGCTTGATCCGTTGTCGCTCCGCCTCATTTCAATGGCGTAGATGCCGCTGAACTTTAGGATATCTTTGTTTGCTTGTTTAATTTGAAATGATTGCGAAGCATCTTTGGACTGCGGACAACAGTTCCATGATTTCCACCCGATTGGGCAACTTCGTATCTTTCAGTGACCCAATCCAAAATTTTCTTCGCGTTTTGGTTGGTTCCTACAATCGGATCTTCCGAAGTGGCAACCCACACTTCGAACAATTTACAGTATCGCACGAGGAGTACGGTTTGCAGACATTGAACTCTAGAACGCTATCCGCTTCAGCATTGGGACAAAGATTGAGTCAGGACGTAGTTGGCCATCGAGTAGGCAGTCCACCCAAATGGTGCGTCAGTGTGCTGCATATCTACCGAGTAAGGTCGAGAGACAACTTGCCGCGATCCAGACATGTTGGGCATCTTTGATCCTTGAGTACCCAATGTCAAGTAATTCGGCTTCGGCGTGCTCCATTGGCTCCAGCTCCAGCTCGGGTTGGATGGTGGTTGTTGGTCAGACATATTTGCATAATTGTTAATGAAATTGTGGAGAGAAAATTCGAGAGAGAATAAAAATGTTAAGAGTTGGTGTAATTTTTTTTTTAATGAATGAGATATTTACAGATAAATCAAGGATAAATTGAGGGGATTAAATGAAAAATGGGAGAACATAGTAATAAGCCGTAATATTAGGGGAAGTGAGAAATTTTTTCCACCGATTTTGTTTTATTAAATAATCAAAATTCAAAGGGTGAAAAACGACGCTAACTCGTAGGGGGCAATTGGGCGTCACACCCAACTCCATTTTGCGCCGGGTGTGCTGGCACGTAGGCCAGCTAGTGTGTGATCAAATTCGAAGGAGAGTCAAACCTAGTTCCTAGCATTCAACCAGAAGTACTCAATATCACTATGCTACTGCCTTGAATATGTTATGAAAGAATCATAAATGATAATTAAATACTCTCTCTGTCCCATTAGAAATGAAACGTTTGCTTTTTCACACATGTTTTGAAAAAATAATAATAAATAGTTAAAGTGGAGAAAAAATAAAGTAAAAAAGAGAATAATATAAAGAGGACTCTCCTCTACATTAATCTCTCTCTTACTTTATTTTTTCACCACTTTAGTTATTTATTATAATTTTTTCTAAACAAGTGCGCAAAAATAAACGTTGCATTTTTAATGGGACGGAGGGAGTACATAGTAATATTTTGGGATAAAGTCGTATCCCTTTGTTTTCAAGTAGATCCACCATTGAACTAGAGTACTCTTGTTAGTATCGATCAACTATTTAAAAGTAAAAGTAAAAATACAAACAATTATGTGGTTTGATTAAGATGATTGATGTCTACAAAAGAATGAGGTTTTCTTTATTTCTCAATCACAAGATTTGCAAACAGGAATGAATATGATAAGTTTAACAACCAAGAGATAAGGATTATCAATTCCCATCTCTCCAATACTCATTATGAATTCATGAGTACATGTGTAAAATATATCACAAGTAGTACAATCTACAGTCAACATAATTCAACTAATAATTTTTTCGATTCAAGACTAGCACCACTTGTAAGTGAAAACATAGTTAAAAACCTTTCATCTATATATGCCTTCATGGAAACCGTCATTTTTCATGGACAAAAAACTAACATTTCTAATTCTTCCAATTTATATTAAAGTTGTGTTTGAATTAGAGTTTATCTTTCCTTTAAATAAGAGCACAATCATTTTGTAGCAATGCTTTTTCTTGGTATTTTATTTTTACTAGTGTTAACCCACGTGCGATGCACGACGGAATATTTTTTTGTCATACGATTTTAAATTATTAATCGGTTAATTAAATAAGAAACAATATAATTTTATAAGATTTAAAATGAAAAAATATACTACTAATAATAATTTAAACATATGTAACTGCCGATGGGGTAGGAAAAATATTAAATTTGATGACTTTTCAAATCTATGGTCAAATCAATGTTAATACCATTCATAATAGTATAATGTAACATATATGTAACCGCTAATTATAGGGTGATTATAGTATAGCTAAATCACTCAATTTATCGATTTATGAGGAATTTTCAATATATGCATTTCTTGACTTTTTAAATCACTAGTGTTAACCCACGTGTGATGTACGACGGAATATCTTTTTGTCATACGATTTTAAATTGTTAATCGATTAATTAAATAAGAAACAATATAATTTAATAAGATTTAAAATGGAAAAAAATACTACTATATAATAAAAACAATATAATTTTATAAGATTTAAAATGGAAAAATATACTACTATATAATAAAAATTCAATAAATATATACTCCTCAATTCATGTTACACCTAAAGACATTAAATTAAACATATTTATAATGGAATTAAGACAAATACAATTATGTGGACAATGATAAAGAGACTATATTAAGTGTTGTCATTTTTGAAAAATATGTTTAAAACAATCCTTCATATTTCTCTACTAAAAACAATAAATTGTGTAAAGATGAAGATAAATACTATGTATGTTTGAGTTAAGAATGTTAAATTCTTCCCTCTCTAAGAACTGTAAAAAATATTGGTATAAAATTCTATAACTATATACACGCGGTACTCTAACTATTGTAATGGAATTACAATGAAAATTAGTCAAGAAAAACCCTTTTTCCACAAGACAAATTACGTCACGGTTAGTGCTCTCGGATTGACGTATTTTTTCCAAAGATGAAACGACTTTCTCCTAATGTATAAGATCAAACCTGCTAGGCACCTATAAACTTGATGGGGCTTCAAAATCGAGCAAAACAGTGTTCCTAAATGTGCAATAAAATGTTGAGATCTTGAGAGAGAATGAAGAATGTTTTGTTAGTGTGTATTTCATCCGCAACTCTATGTCTTTTATAGGTACAAAATTAGTACATGATATATCACGGAATTAAAACATCATAAATTATAAAATCAAGACAATATAGGTTACAAAATTTGTTAAATGCTCATTATTTTATTTAAATATTTGTAACCACCAATGAGTCATTGTAGTGCTTTAAGAATTAGTCAAATGCTCATTAAAATATTTAAATAAATATTCATGAGAGTTACTTAAAATATTCAAATTGGTCCATAACTTAATATTTCAGAATAAGGTCAAAACATATAAATATTTCAAAAAAAAGCCAAAACTCGCCTTTTATATATGTATAGATTTGTGGTGTTTGAATTTTTGGTATGTTATCTATAGTCCTTAATCACACATGTTTGATTGGTATTTACAGCCACATTATACTTATAGTAGGAAATTTAAAAAATGACTTTTTCGGTATTTCTAAGACTGTCCTTATGAACCCTAGCAACAAAATCAATGTAAATCTCGCTAAAGCCCCTTCATTTTGCAAGTGGCGGCTCTATTGACCGTAAAAAAATTTACATGATTCAAAGAATGAATTAATTTGGCACAGAAGAGAAATTGCAGTTAAATCAAACTATCTAGGAGCATAAAAGCATCTTTACAAAAGATCTTCAAATTGAATAATGTAAATTTTCAGTCATTTGCAATTCAAACCCATAACTTCTAACCTACGGTGGTTCTTCTTAGCAATTGTCGTCGCCTTCTATGGAGATTTCGTCAATAGCAGGTTGGTGGGTGAGAGGGGCATTCCAATTTTGAGGAGATACATCAACGTGTAAAGAGTGTATTAATCTTAGGCTATATTTGTAATTCTAAGTAATTTAAGACTGAAACAATGTTACTCATATTATTATCGGTGAATTTTTCACGATAATAAAACAATATTTTTCAGCCATTATTCAATGGACCTTTGTCAATTGAGCAAGCCACACAGAAAATTTAACCAATAAATTAAACACCAAATTAGACCATTAAATACACTCTAAATATCTCAATTTAGCAATTCAAACACATCATTGTTAACAATCAAGAATTTTAAATTATAGTTTGTGAACTCAAATGATTTTTTATTAGGAGGGATACACCTATACGCTATAGGCGTCGCCTGCTTACTTTATTACTCCATCTGTCTCATAAAATATGTGTCATCTGTTCCATAGAAATAGAAGAATTTTTATTTGTAAAAAGTTATCCCTCACTCATTATCCACATATATTAATTCATTTTATAATTTATACCTCTATAACTCATCATTGCACTCATTAAACACTAATAATAATACGAGTTCCAATAACACTACTTTAACTACTTTTATTAGGGGTGCTTAAACGGTTCTTCGGTTCTCGGTTAACCGGAATCGGAACCGAAACCGACCGGTTAATTGAGGAACCGGAACCGGAAAATCCGGTTCCGGTTCCGGTACCGGTTCCAACTTTTTAAATAACACCGGTTCCGGTTCGGAATCGGAACCGGATTATAATTCAATTTTATTTTTTTTATAATTTAATATACTAAAAGATCTAATTTATTGAATTAATTTTGAATTAAAGTAAAATAGTTTGAAACATTAAGTGATTTTTAGATTTAAATGTTTAATCTGTGATACTTTGAATCTATAATTATTTCCCTAATCCATTTTTTATGAACTAACTACAATGAGTAGAACATCATAAGTTTGTTTTTAGTTTTCAAAAGAACTTATCCAAATACAATATCATTTCATATGATATATTTATTACAAATTTATGTAACAATTCATTTAACATACGATTTTAACATATTTGTGAATAATTTATTAAGTGTTCCGGTATAAACCAAATAGTCACAACAATATCAATTAGTATTGGAAATTCCAATGAATACTATGTTTAGCCAAAAAAGGGAAAATGAAATTCAATTTTAAAACTCATTTTTTTTAAAAAAATTGCTAAAGTTTAGAACTCCTATTTTTGTATTAGTAAAAAATTGCTAACATAAACTAGTCCGACCTGACCTACTACACTTGGCATTACTCTTATCCATATATGAATATTATTGTATTGTTGGTTTGTATTTTGTGTATTTATTTTAATTTTTAGGTATTATTTGTTATAATTCTAGATGTTGGATTATTATTTTTTTAGTATTGAACTATTTAAATTATAAATAAATTCGGATTAAAATTACACATCGGTTCCGGTTCGGAACCGAAATCGACCGGTTCTTAACCGGCCGGTTCCAAACCGGAACCGATCGGTTCCGGTTCCGATTCCGATTCTTGAATTTATGAAAATTTAAAACCGATTAACCGGTCAATCGGTCCGGTTAGAACCGGAACCGGCCGAATAAGCATGCCTTAACTTTTATCTTTACTCTTATTTCACAATTGTGGATTAATACTTTGTAATTTCAAATGCCCATATTTTATTGGTTTATCGGACGAAGGAGTATTAATTTACATCTTTATCATTTTTATTATTTCCCTAATTTGTTTCCGTCAGTCCCGCGAAAAAAGAACAAACCAGATACACTGGTAAGATGAAGCTCCTGCAATTTGAAATGAATTCATAGTTTCAGTGCTAATCGCTTTTGAGTATGTTGGATTGAATCTGTTTTGCCGTAGCAATTGTGAATCTGATGTTCGATTAAATGTCTGACTGAGATTAGGGCTGCAGCGGAGGCGGAGCGGAATTCATGGACACCGGAAAAGCAGAGGCGCAGCAACATGTGTTTCTCAATCGCGCCAGTCGAGCCAGCAGGGGCAAACGGTATCGTATGCTCAATACATTCCTGTCCGAGGACAAATTGTTTTTGTGCTTAATATAATCTTCTCTGAAATTGAGTTCGTAGGATGACAAAGCTGCTTGATGATGAGATTGAGGAAGATGAGCTCTTCTGGAATCAAGATGCTCTCAAAGAGGTGTTCATCTATATGAACTATTGTCAATGACAAGTAATTCAAGTCTATTAGTATATTGTTTTTTTTTAATAAAAGTGAAAGATGTAAGATATATGGACAATACAATGTTGGTGAAGATTGTTAAAATGTTGGTTATGTAGTTACAGCATACTAGCATTATCATGTACTTTTGAAGAACTCATCGTTTATTTTGACGTTAAACTCTGCCCTCTACACAGTGTGTGTGTGTGTTTCAGACTACATTTTACTGCACATAATCATGGTATCTATGCGTCAGTGCCTGTGAAATGAAAGACACCTGCTGTAATTGCAAACCCACTTAATATGATGATGTTTTTTAACTGATCAAAGTTTGTGCGAGCATATATTTCCAGGACGAGGTTGATGAAGAGTATGCGGAAGAAGGAGAAGTTGCTGATGTTTTTGACAGTGACTTTGATGAAGATGTGAGTTTTTGTTTTTATCAAGGTTTGCAGTCTCACATACTCCATTTTTCTTACTTCTATCCCGTACATGCCGTTAGGAGCCTGAGGCAGATGATGAAGGGGAAAATGAACCTGATGAGAGGTTTGACTGTCTCTTGGTCAATTTTTAATAACCTCAAGTGATTGTGGAACTTATGCTTTCCTTTTGGGATAGGACAAGGACAAAAAAGAAACTAACATACCCTGGAAATCCATCGTCAAAGAAGAAGAAGAAGAAGAAAGACAACACACCTTCTAAGGTAGAAACTGCACCAAATGATGAGAATAATCCAGAGGAATCAACTCCTTCAGAACATCATGATGCCCCTGATGAAGCCGAGGTTGAAAAATCAGTCAGAAAATCAACTAGAACTTCTGTAATCATCAGGCAAGCCGAAAGGGATGCAATTCGTGCAGCTTTGCAAGCTACGATGAAGGTACAGTGAAATGATTATTGATGTATCATACATTTTCAACCCCTAAAAGAGGAACATCTGTTTGCATTTGCACTAGTTTAGGCGAGAAGCATGAGATCTAGTATGGCTGATCTTCTAGATGGTGATTGGTCGATTTTCTAGAGAATGACCTTACTCCTAAACGGATGGGCAAGAGCTCCAGGAATCCATAATCAAATCTAAAGGACATTAAAAATTGACTAGTACAAGAAAAATTTATAAGTTCTACGAACTCACTGGAGAAGTGAAGTTATCCTTATACTGCCATAGTAAAAACTAACCCTATGTTAGGTTGTGTCCATAAATATTCATGAAAGGTATTATAAATTTGATATCAAACCTCTATTTGTCGTCTAACAGAAACAAAACGTGCTTTAAAGTTTGAGTTTCTCAATTATGCGTGTCTGAAATATTTGCTCCATTCAACAAAGCTACTGGTCAGAAAACGCTTCCCAACTTCGTTTTCCTGGCTATAATTCAAACTTCCATGGCACTGTTTATGGTTGAATTACAGAAATGAATGTTTTCAATTTTTAAGATTTTTGTTGCAGAAAGTTATACGGTTTTCGTCAATCAATGTTTCAATTGATAAGCTGCTGAACAGTAAGGACTTGTTTGGAAGGCATTAAAGGAAAGGAAGCAATTTATTGATTCCTTATTCCTTGCATCATTTTTAACTATCTTGAGTTGTTGAGCGACTAATTATTTTTGTAAATATGTCCTGATGATAACTGCCATCTCAATTTTCAGCCTATTAAAAGAAAAAGTGTCGGGGAGGAGAAGAAAATTACACAAGAAGATATGCTTCTGGAAGCAGCTCAAACAGGTGCTTTCCATGGAACTCCTCTTGTATTATACTAGCTTTTTATCTGGTTGCAGGTGGGGCTTATTAACTTTACATGCTTTTCAATGCAACCATGTGCCAGAAATTATGAACGTGAGGAACCTGGAAAAGGTGTTAGCAAGAGAAGAAGAAGTTAAAAAAAGAGCTATTGTGCACAAAGCAGTTTACAGTGGTCCGCAGATACGATTTCTTTCTAAAAATGGCAAGTGTTCACTCCCTTCCTGACCATCCTAAACGTGTTACCACTTTAGAGAGTATCCAGTGATTAGAGATTTTTTTCATTTGATTTTGTTCTAATATTACTATCCTAATTCACTGTTTTTGAATTATGTGTAATGCAAGTACATTTTGCGTACAGGCCATTCATATCTAACCTTCATGAATGGATCATCGTTTGATTCAGGGGTCTCAACCAAATCCACTCCATGTAAGTGAGATGATTTTGATTGTCATCAGCATGCTGCTTTTGTACTGAGACTGTATTCACTCATTGCCTTTGACCTTTTCTATGCGCTTATATTGCTCTATATTTACACATCCTTTGTCTAACGAGGTTTAAATCACTGTATATACAGCTGATTATTTCTTCCACATTCCTAGACGCATCTGTGCATACTTGACTCTTGAGTTTTGCTACATAGGGTTACAGATCAGCTTCATACCAATTTAAGTCTGAATTTTTGCTATCGACTGATTATCGTATCGCATTTTCTTAGATTCAGAGAAGGCAGTTTGTGCGGTTACAGGGGTTCCAGCAATGTAAGTTTTGTGAGATGTGTTCTTTTCTTAAAACTATTTTTTTCCCGTTTGAATGTATGGCCTGAAATCCAAATGGCTGATATTACATCTGTCCACAAATAGTCATGTTTTTCCATTTTGAGATATCCACCAAAATTAGTCTCTATGTATTTATTTTAAGTGTTTCTGTTTCTCTCAAATGAAGTGGGTCCCAATTTCCACTAATAACACTTCAACCACTTTTTTCTCTCTATCTCTCATTTACTTTACCAATTTTGCATTAAAACCCGTGTCATCCACTGCCAACACTATTATATATGGTCGGAGGCAATATTAGTTTTCTAGGTGTTGTAAGTACATAAAAAATTAATTATAAAACATTACACATGAATTGTTTCTTTGCTTATACTCTTAGTGTGGAGTATTGCTCAAAATGCTTATATATGTCACTGAGATCTGGCATGAAAATTTAATATAGTGATGGAGAATATGTGATAAAATAAGAAAGAGAGTAATACACCCTAATAAATAAAATCACATAAATAAGATTAATAGTTGTGTATAAATTGCTGTCTTCATATGTGTGATCAAATTTTGATTCTTAACTTGTACTACTCCCTCCGTCCCGGCTAAGATGACAAATTGCTTAGCCGGCACGGGATTTTAGGAGTTATTGGTTAAAATGTTTAATTGGAGAGAGAGCAGGTGGGTGTAAGTATTAAAGTAGAGAGATAAAGAAAGATGGATATTTTAATAGGAGTGAGAAAAAGTGGTTGAGTGTATCAATTGGAGAGAGAAAGTTACCAAGAAAGGAAATGTGTCATCTTAGTTGGGACAAACTAAAAAAGAAAACGTGTCATCTTAAGCGGGATGGAGAGAGTATTAAGTTATTAAACATCATATCACAGTTTAGATAATTTGTTTTCTGGTGTAATGCAGTTATCGTGATCCAAAGACTGGTTTACCTTATGCAACAAAAGAAGCATTCAAGATCATTCGTGAAAGGTGTGATTTTTTCTTTATCATATATTCTCTTGATAAACTTTGTGATGTTTAAGTCAGAAGTAAAAGTATTTACTCCTGTTTCTCAACATTTCATTATGTTTGGTGTATACAAAAGTAGCCTTGTTTTTAACCCATCTTTTTTTTCCGGAAACATGGGCCAAACTTTGGAAGTAAGGAAAACATCTATTCAACTGATTATTCTGAGCTTAGTTGTGACTTATGGTTGTACAACTACGATGGTGTTAAGTATTTACTGATTGATTGTTTCAAAACCAAAGGAAACATGTAATTTGTTTCCCTATAGAAGTTGTTATCTTCCTTGAATGTTCATCATATTTCAAGCTGGATTTAGTTAGTTACAATATAGGAAAGCTACTGCACGGCTGGACAGGTATAGGATCAATAAGCCCATTCCATTAATTTCTGTAGTTTCTTTTGAGTTGTGGGGCACTGTGTACACGACAAATCTGATTATACTACCCCTATCATCCAACATCAGATGATGTTTCAGGACCTCATACAGGGTGAAAATATGTACCATTATGAAGCTCTGTTTATTTTTCAGGTGTGCTCAAGAGAGTAGCTGCAAGAAGAAGGATAGCAGTATGGGGATATTGTCTGATGCTACTTACGAACCTGGATTCACTCAAAAGAGAAAGAGATCGGTGATTCCACAGGACAGTGAGACATCCTACTTTCGGCAATTTGCTCGTTTCCGCAGGATTCCTGCTGTGGAAATAGAAGACTCGGACTAGGGGGCCTTACTCCTTCCTTGCATTCTTTTTTTTTTTTTTTTTTTTTTTCTGAGAAGGGATATCACGTACCTGTATCTTGTCTTGAATGTAAATAGATTGTGAGAGGCTCTTGTGGGAAATGGTAGAAGTAATGCTTATGGGGAAAGCAAATAACTCTTCTACTAATGCGATTTGCATGGATATTTTCTTGTGTTTCACTTTGACTTGTATCAGTTAGCCAAATTATTAATTTGGTGTACAAACAATTTTTACTTTTTCACAATTAAATTCATGCTCCAGCGTAGTTGTTACTTCCGCACTTCTTTACACATCAAGAATTGTTTGGTTATGTTTACCTGGGACTAACGATCATGTTTAATCTTATTTTTTTTGGTTGCATTATTCTTAATAGCTTGGCCCATAGCAATGTATCTTAGTCATTTCCATGCCAAAATTATTCATTTTATTCTTACTCATGAATAATTTAATCTTAGATAAACATCGTTTTGACTTATCTTATATTGTTATTTTATCTATTATTTCATCTAACGAATTGAATATCATCTCATCATGATGCGAATACCAGGGAATAACATAATGGAGAAATTTTTCCAGGTTATAATTCATCAAATGACAGTGCATTAATGGAGAATACTGAAAACACCGTGAAACCAACAAACAATTACGGAGTACCTACTTTTTATACAGGCAATAAGTTCCTCAAATTTTGGGTAAAATCTACATGATCCCACCTTCTCATTAGGGAGAACTGGAAAATATGAGACCCAAACAAGGCATTCTGTTTCTCTTCAAAATCAAAAAATTCCTGCAGCTTCTTCAACCTGGAGCAGATGGAGCTCATCATGCTAGGGCTAACATTCTTGAGGAATGCAATGCTCATATTCCTATCAAAACTTAGTTCTCAAATAAAATTTTTAGAACACTTCAAAAACAATTTCTCCATTATCAGATATTTATGCATACATGTAGATATAATTCATCCAATGAGTCGGCAAAGATGAATATCTTGCCTATTCGAGTCACAGCCTATAACTACACAGAACGTTATCAAAAGACATTTCTGGATCACAACCCAAGCAAAAATCACCATAATCAACTACGAGATTCCAATATATAGTAGAGTCAAGAGAAGTCAAGCTAGTTTGTAGTTAATCATATTTACCAAATTAGCAAAAGATCTACTAGTCAAAATAGTGGACTGAGAGACCTCAGACCTCACTGCCGGGTTGCATTGTCACCAGTTCTGCAAAAAGTAAAATAATTGGGTGTGAATATGCAAGCCCAATCAACGGGAAATACACTACAAGTAGTTATAACCAATTGGGGATAGACAATGATGTGAGAAGAAAATGCAAGACAGCATGTTCATTGAGATTGATGTCAAAGTTGAGCAGGCTGCATATACCTTTCTCTCAGTTAGCAGTTAGTGATTTATCCACAGAATGACCGGTTTCGACATGTGACCGAGAGGCCACCAATAAATCCAATTTTACCAACCAAAGTGCAATTGCAGAAAATGTGTGCGGCACGGCCGAAAAGTTACAAATTATGTCATCTGAGTTTGATAAAACCAGTCCTCATTGATAGCATTTACAAAGTCAGCCAGGACCTAAAGGATGGGAAAAAGAAAAATTAAGACCTCCAAAGAATCTGATTATTGATCCAAATGAATAAATAATAAAAGGTAGAATCCACATCCAGTACCTGCAGAAACTCTCTTAAATTGGAGACTCGTCGCAACCTATTGACCCACAAATTATGAGCAGACTTTTTCCAAGACTCCATCAACGCATCTTCTGGGATAGCTATCTGTAAGAAGTTGAACACACTATCACATATAAATCTAAACAAGTCGTTATAAGAATCAAAAGACAGGAATTTCCATCTATAAACAGGATGACTAGGCCTTTCTTAATCGTCCATCCATCAAAAAAAGTAATATAATAAATTCCATAAGGAAATATGAGCATTTGTGCAAGCATTCCAAAAAAGGAATAGGCGTTAACCAGTCATATATGCATATGAAAAACTGCAATATATATGTCAACAGTTGGCACAAAAACTAACATGAGGAAAACATATTTTTCTCATTGTACCAATGCACTTAAAGTACGACCACAAGGTATGAGCAGAAAACATTTTAGTCATGACGACCAACCTCAATTGCATATTAACCTTTGCCTGGCAAGTTACGGAATGAATAGCATATCTTTCCTCTATATCAAAATCAAGCTCAAATGTCATATGACAGAATCTATAATGCTTTTCGCCTCTCCAGTAGAGGTCCTGGCATCGATCACATCTTCTGAGCGAGTCAAGATATGCCTTCTGGCCATTTTTAACACTGTTGAGTTCTGAGTAAAATGACTTCCATATCTGGGTATCAAAAGCTTGGGAATCATCATAGTTTTCAACAAGCTTTTCTCCTTTTCTCCCATATTCTACAACTGCAATGTCAATAGAACAGGAAGTTCATTTTGCATTTCCCCCAAGCTCGAGCGGCTGTCTACGTCAGACACCGGTGAGGAGCTATATTCAGACTGGGGCAGATGACTATTTTCACTATCAGTTGGTGCACTGGACATCATTTGGTTCAGAATTGCTTCTCGTTGTTCCAATGAAGCTAGAAGGCGAGCCTCCCGAGCACCCCTTTGGTCCAAAGTAGACAGCAAAGAATGCAAAGCCTACAGAAGAGAAGGGTAGTGAGTACCATGATCTAACAAACAGTTGGACTAAATGTTTTTAAGAGAAGTCATCAATGGACCTCTTTAGTGTCAATCATCTCCCAGTGGCCATCTTCTGAAGACTCAAAGTAAATTCTCCTGTGTCCAGGATCAAATTCATCACAAGGACCCAAGAATATCCAGTATCTATTGTACCTGCGATCAGAGCCAAGGTATATTGACTGCATAGGGTGTAAATATCCATCTGCTTTCGTTTGGTCTGCAATGTTTTTCGTGTTCACGTGTTTCTCCATGCCATCAATCTTTGACATGAGAACCAAGGAATCAATTGGTTCTGGTGTATCTATGTCGAGTCCACTAGATCTTCGCAAATCACAACTTCCTAGTGGCACAGATTTGACCATTGATCTCTTTATTTTAGCACCACAACCATACCGATTGATATTTGGAGGACATTCTGAACTTGAGGTCAAGGGGGCCTGGATAATATCCAAATGAAACATCAATAAGTTGAATATATCTCTAAAGAAGGTCAGTATAAGTATATACTCCCTCCGTCACATAGAAATAGGCTACGGGTTTTAATGCGTAACTGGTAAAGTAAGAGGAGGAGCAAAAATAGTTGAAATAATGTAGTGGATAGTGGGAGTCATAGCTGATAAAGTAAAAGCAAAAGAGAAAAAGTTGCTATAAATAGATATGGACTATTTGTATGGGACGGACGAAAAAGGAAATTCGGCCTATTTGTATGGGACGGAGGGAGTATATAAGAAGCTGGAATGACTAATTTATAACAAGCAGGAGACAAATATTACAGTACCATCTATAACACCGGAGAAGAACATAAAATGACAAGAATACCACAAGGCATGTAACTTTTTCCTGTCTTGATTATTCTTTGTACAAATCTTTTGTGTAATGCCTATGATTTCTATTATAAGTTTCAAAAGCCTGCCTTTTTGAGGGAGACAGCAACCAACAAAGGCAGACGGAAAAGGAAGTTTTCCTATGCCCCTAATAATTAATGATAAGTTCATAAAGGATAAAAGGATAGTTACACAATAACAGGGACTGCCTCCATTCCGATGCTGGATCCAGCATCAATTAGATCAATCAATGCTGTCAAGGCATTGAGCTTCTCATCGATGCTTAAGTCTGAGTATTCACCCTCCATCAGTCCTAGTAGCCAAAGTTCACCAGGATGGCTCTCATCAATCTCATTGTATACAGTCAGAAGGTTACTATGTGATTTACTAGCATCACTTTTGGAGAGACTTGTATCCCTCGACTCATAGTCAGAATCATTTGCATCATTTCCACCAGTAACTTCAGAAACGTCATCTCTGCACCCTAAATCCTCAGAATCAGATGCAAAATCTGCAGATTCTTTTTCAACAGTATGTATCCGCAAACGATATCCAGACAAGGAGATCCTTTCAAACAATGTTATATCACTGGCAAGAGCTGAGATAATCAAATTCTCCAAGTTTTGGACTGTATCGGTGAGGTTTAAATCAACAATCTACATGGAAAAAGTAAACTCACAGCTACTTTCTACCTTTAAATATTTGAAGTTGCTGTAAATTTCTTTCTTTCTTTTTTCCCAGTAGGATGTTGTGAAATTTCTTGTATATAGTAAGAACTTACACTTGAAGATTTTGCCAACTCAGAGACTTCCAATCCATTACTTCCTTGGGTCAACAAAATACTGAATAATTCTCCCTTCAATGTCCGCGGACTTAATCCGTACTTATCCATGACATTACCTTCCTAGATAACAAGAAACAAACACAATAAATTTGTTGCATCACATAATATATCCCTTACCAACTGGATCAGTCAAGGATCTTGCTTACAAAACAAAAGCTACAAAAGCTAGACATTCCTTGCACAAGGAACAGTAGTTCTTCTTACAAACTATAGGATGCATTACACATTTTGTACATAGGTTTTGTCTCACACTCAGAAACAGAAAGAATGGGACTCTCGTGCTGTTATCTTTTGATATAACAAAACTTGATGCTTACAGGAGTGACTACAAAACAGAAACAAAAATCATGATTATTAAGAAATTGATTACCTTGCAGCATGCTGCTTTCCTTGTCATATTAAGCTTATACCAAAACCAGCTGCAGTCAACACCTGACATAATATTTCCATCCATGTCATGAGGTTCAGTGACTTCTGCCAGAACTCAATAACCACACCATGATGTTCAAGCTGCAAAATCACCAAAGTTTAGAAGGTTAAAACAGCAACATGAAATACAAATTCCTTTAGTGAACATATTTTCTAGGTGATCAATGACAAAGTAACCATTGCTATATGAACTGTGACAAGGCACATGTTCGAAGGAATATCAATGAAATTTAAAGGTCCTTAAACAACTAGCCTGGTGGATCAAGATTATAAAAGTTTCCATCAAGGCATCAACTGTAGCATATACAACTGCACGCATATATGCATATCTACAGAACTCCTGAAAGACATCCTACAGAGAAGCATGTAAAGGAATGAAAAGAATGTTAGTGTTGTTTCCCAGTGATAGGTGTTTGTAGTTAAAAATAGCCGAACAATGGAGATATTGGACTATTACCAAATAATAGTAGACACCGAGAACTAGGTTAGAATCAATTTTTTAAGCTCCCCAATTCCAACTTTTCTTCTATTACCTGAACGAGATTTGAACTCCATCATATAGGAAATTCCATTACAAAACAACTTTCCATTAGAAAACAACTTTGAAACTATTAAAGAACGAACACCCAATATGCTAACTAATAGTGATCCCTTAAATAATTGTATATATATTATATACGACTATTGAATATCAACAAAACAGTGACAGAGTTTAGAGAGTCATAGTACAATCTCCAACATCTGCTGCTGTAATGCTATTATCATCAGAATGAAGCATGACAAACACAAAATCTACCACTTTAACTGCACCTCTAAGATATACTCACCGAATGAATCAACTCCGAATACTTGCGATTTTTGCTAGAATGAGAGAAAAATCCTTTGCTTATCTCTTTGTCAATATCTGAAAAAGTAGTCTGAGGAGGGCCACATGCACTAGACCAAGCAACAGTGAATCCTGAAGCCAGAAAGGGGAGGATGAAACCGAGAAATTTCCAACAAACTTACAAAGCTATATTACACATGATGCTTATGATTTGGCAACGATCTACGTTACCTTATCATGAAATGATTGGGCAAACTCGTCTATGGTGAACGAATGTGTGTCAATTGTTGCAGCATACGTGCAAATAAAATGGAATAGCTTCAATTAACAAATAAAAAAAGATTAGTAAAACTTAGCATACAAGTTATAACACCTTACAGTGGAATAAAATAATGGGGATTAGACAGACTAAAAACAACTGGAAAATTAATTAACAAACGAAGAAAATACACTGATTCTGCTCCAAAGTTCTCTAATCAACAGATATACAAATATCAGAAGATAGTAAAAGTACAGATACTATCAATAAAATCGGAAACAGAAAGAAGAAATATTTCCTCAATCATGTTTATATATGTGGATATGAACCAGAAAGAGATTTCAGACAGAAGTTGAACAAGTGGGAGTTTTGTGTATCTTTTATTGCACAAGGTCCATTGAATCAATGTTATGAGACCCCATATAGGAATATAGAGTGACTTAGTGAAAATAAATTTTTTATAACTGAAAGGAGAATTTAATATCCACTCAGTCTACATCTAGAGCAGCTCTATGAATGATCATATTACAAAGACCTGTTCAAATACCTTAAAGAGTTTGTTTACTAATTCTGGTGAGGAAGCCCATGGTTGTACTGACAAAGGTAGCTTCATTGCGACAGAACTTGGAGGAAATTTGGCAAGCAAGTCTGTCAACATACAGAACATTATTAAGAGGTTTAGTTAGAGTGCCCACGAGTCCTGCTCCTGCCAGTAAGTTCATGTACTAAAACAATATTTCACACAGGAACAACAAAAGAATTATGAAAGTAAAGTTAAGAGTGCAATGGACCTTTGCAAAGTGAACAACCATGAGAACCACTGGTTGTAAAATGTGTTGAACAAGATAACGGATTGGGTCCTACTTGTAATTCTCTAAGCTCCAGTTCCTCATCATCCAGTAACATCTCAAATTCTGTATTATCTGTACACTTCACATCTTCAAGAGCAAGTTCACATTTATCCTTGTGAGGCTTCTTCTGCTTCTGGATTTTCTGGGGTTCCACCACCTACATTTATATCCTGCCAAGCAAAATGATTATAAATTCTCTTATCCAAGTATAATTAAAACAGCTGACGCAAACATCACCTTTCTACATCTCAATGCAGCCTTCCTATTAGCCCTTTCTCTGTTCGCCAATTTTTTCTACACAATGAACAGCATAATTAAATTTCAATTTACAAATAAGAGAAAGTGTAAATTTGATAGGGATAATAGTTGTGTGCATTCAGCTAGCCAAATAACTGAAACAAGGGACTGGGGATCAAACCAGAATAGACTCCTGTGGCTGCACTCGTTTCTTCTTCTTCTTCTGAATGACACTGCCACTACTACAGGAACTGTATTCAGAATCTCTTTAATCAGGATTTGTACATATCACCAAACCTTTCCCGATTCCATATTTATGTCTTCGAACACTGTCTTTAGTCATTAAACCTTTCCCCATGCCATATTTCTTTCCTGGGCCACCATATGTAGTCATTGGGCCTTTCCCCATGCCATACCTTTGAGCATGTGGACTACCCTCACAACAAGTTTCGTAGTCTGACATGGCATGCATGAAAACCTAACATGAAAACAAAATCATCAAACATAATGTTTTCAAATACTTGACGTGATATACTTTTAATCCAAATCAAGAAGAAAAGAAAGAAACATAAACGGCTAATTTACAAATTCCACACCTTTCTTCTTTTATGATGCCGGATCTCTTCTAGATGAAACCTTCTCGGACCTGACCATCATAGTGCAATTATCAAGAGAAAGATCTTAAACAGTTTAATTGCATACGTAGTGTACTAGTAAACAAAAAGGAGAGATAATGACATGCAAAGCACAGATTGAGATTGATTGTCACGGTTGAGCTCTTTCAAGTTCCTGGAATTCACTTTTCTAAAACATTTATTTACCATTTTATTGTTTTAGTAGGGCGTGAGTTAAGGATATTAAGGATAGGGGAAATTGGAGGAGAGGAAGGAATAACACTCTAGTCATTTTTCATGAGTTCGTTGCTTCATTTTATTCCTTATAACTAGTTGCGATACTGGAACAAATTTGGTTTACTAACATGGAGATGCAAAAAAACTAGAAAACCAAACTGGTGAGCATTCAGCAGCTAACTGTGGAGCATGCCCTCTTAAGGAATTCAGAATGTGATACCAACTCAAGGCTATGTCTGCGTACAAACTCAGATATTCCATCTTGTGATACTAGTTATCCAGCACAATCATCTATAATGTCATTTGGTCCTACTATCTATTTACAAAAATTAAAGGCTAAATAACGACAGCTATTACTGGAAAATTGGAGTGATGTCAAAATTTGAATGGATAATTGTCCAGGGCAGCTTGAGCATACAATCTAAGTAATTCAACCAAGTGACCTGAAAATCTAGAATAGCAATATTGGTTCAATAATAATAATAATAAGTATCGGAGCAATCAATAGTTCTACTTGAGTGATCAACTCATCCATTTGAGGTAGCAGTATCCGTTTTTGCATCTCCGTGGCAGCACTTTAAAAGCAAGCAAGAGTGTATAGTATTTATATCTAAGTCTGGTAGCCCAGTCAAGTAGTTTAGCCCTTATTCAGAAGTGAAGAGTCCTGACCAGTATTCTACGTTTCCAATGTATTATGTTAACTCCAAAATATAATCCCTAATTTTCAAATAATTCCGCTTCAAATACAAATAACTACCACTTGAGGCGCTAATCATTAGAAATCCAGGACACTCAACATCTCAATTAATGGAACTGAAAGCATAATCAAAGCAAACAATTCGTGGATGTCCAAGTAAAAGTAAAAAAAGGCAAAATAATGAAAAGATAACGGAAAAGACCAAAAAATAAAAGGTGAAAAAAATATGTACTTCTTTAATATGTAAATGCATTCACGCAATATGAAATCGACCGTTTTATTGGTCATTTGAATGCACGAAGATGTTGTCCAGTTTGTGCTATAGCCACTTGCATATTCAAGGAGAACTTGAATTTGAAGATTAATTAAAAAATCTGCAATATAAGGATTAATTTTCCCAAATTCTATACAATTTAATTGAGTTGCCAGTAAAATATCATCCAATCTGGAATTAGCATAGCAATAGAAAAAGATTATCTAAGTTGTGCACATTCTTTTATCAAATTTCCAGTTCTTGTGTAGTTCTTCTTTGTCTTATTGTTTTCGTTTGTATTGTCTTCCTCGTTTGCTTAGTTAATTTGATCACAAACCATGCGATGTTTCTTGATTGTGGAGGATTTGAGTTAGGAACTACCTACCCATGCTAACTTCAAAACATTATTTCGAGAGATGTTGAGATTGAGAGCACCTACCAAATTCTAAATTCTTGTGTGTATTTTTTTTCACTTATAGAAAAGGGAGTTGTCTCTAATTTATTGTCGTTTGTATTTTTTTTTAACGGAAGAGAGAAATAGTTTGTATTAGAAAAAATGATAATTATTAATTTAGTAGTGCTTTTTGATAATGAGGATGTGGTGATTTTTTTTTATCTAACATTAGTATATTCTTTTTTCATAATGTCATAAATTATAAATCACGCAAACGAATATTAAAAATTTATCGAACAAATAATACTTCCATTAGCTTAAATGCTTAATTAAAGAAATTTCTCATGTTTATTCTTGCTAATGAAGTAGGAATACATAATTTAAATTGGTGATACAATTACTAGTATAATTTTCAGGAACAAGCATTGTGAATAATGCACAGGCACAAGAATGGATGGGGATCTTTTCCATTATTTGCCGCCCCCAAGTGCGCCACAATCTCAACAAATCGCACATTCTCCGACTAACGCTGCTCTAAAATCTAATCCCCAACCCCCACCGCCGCCGACTCTTCCTACTCCGGCGCTAAAGAGCGCTCTCAAACGGCCCAAGCCACACTCTGAAGGTACTTCTCGTGATCAATTTTTTTTAGTTACTGCTGTTTAAAGATTGAGCATTTATGTGTATTATTGTTGTGGGTTTTATGGGTTTTCTTTCATTTTCTATCCAATATTTGGAGTTACTTTATTTAATTTGTGTGGATAATATTTGGTGTTATTGAAAGTTAGGTGATGGTTTGTGGTTTCAGGATTCTTTTGAGGATTTCATCATGTTCCATTGAGTGGATTCCTTTTGAAGGTGATTATGCATATTATAGTCAACGTTTTTGAGTGGAAGGAGTTTAAATCTATTGATTTTGTCATGCTATTTGAGATTATTGTAGAAACTAGGATTAAGCTTAAATGGTTATATTATACCCCCACTCTTTCTTGGATATTTTTGAGTCATAAAATTAAAATTTATTGCTTAAACCTTGATCAGTTCAACAGTATGGAGTAGTAATATTTATTCCATTGGCATGTTATCAAAGTGAACCACTGTGGAGATTCATCATCTGACCAATCTTCAATTTGCTCCTAAATGCACTTTTTTCTTTATAGAAAATGCAGCTGCTCCTGGAAAACGGTTGAGGTTCAAGACAACAACAGATGCCTCAGAAAAACAAGTAATTGAAGCTATGCAGAAGATAGCTTCACACATAAAGAATCCTTCAAAGTTCAACAAGGCATCAAAGCTTGCTATACAGTTGATTGAGGCTGGTAGTATCAAGGAATCGACCAGTGAGTATTTCTTTGTGGTACTTGAAGCAGCGATGACCCCCTTATCTAGTTGCAATGAGCCCTCTTTACGTGCTGATTATCATGCATTATTTTCAGCTGCTCAGGGTGTAGTTGATGTAAGCATTCGACTTGTCTCTGACCAATCATATACCTCTACCTTTTATTGAAGATCACATTGTAAATTATTTTGTATCTACATCTTGCAGTGCCTTACCAAGAAGCAACAAAATCTATTGGCTGCAGGACAATCAGGGCTGTTTGGGCAAATGATCTGTTCACTGATGACAGTTTTGTGGTAATTATATAAATTTATGCCTTTTACACTCTTGTTACTTAGATGTCTGTGTTTTACATTATATGTCATGATTTGCTGTCAGTTAATCTTCTGAATTAACAATGTAGCCAATAGAAAATATCAGCCAATAGAAGATTCTGCTTGTTTACTCCCATTTCAGATTATATCTCATAGTGGATTAGCCTGTGTCTGTTGGAGGTAAACATTCAGGATTTGTTTGTTGTAGACTGGACGTACTAAGTAGTGGATTGCCTTCAGATGGCATCAAAACACTAAATTCAGTTGCTTGCAGTAACACCTTCATGACATCACCTGATACGGAGCGAAAGGCAGGTAGATTTTGTAATTTCGATAATATGTCGGCATAAGTAGCATATCACACAACAGCCATGAAAAGTGAAATAGAAATATAAACTAAAATGAACTACGACAATCCTCTAACGAGGCTCTACGGTAAAATTACTATCCTTAATCTAAACTGAATACTTCAAATCTGATATCTAAACTAATCCCACAGAACCAATATATAGGCCCTCATATCTGAGATTCCTGAAGAGAATATAATGATAATAGTACTACATAATATTTATTATCATATTAGCATGTAACTGATGTTGATGGAATAACCCTTGCCCACTTCTCCATGATCTTGTAACTGCCACTTTCCATGATTAGGTAACTGCTATCCCACTAATTCAAGATGATCGATGCATATCATCACCACATACATCTTTATTTGTAACAGCTTGGGTTTAGTATTGTGAATTCCTAGTACATTTTTAATGATGATCAAAAATGGTTCCCCGACCTATTGAATGGAGGGTAAGAGTCTTACCAACTAAGCTGCTTCCAATCCTCGAGTGCTTTTGAAAGCTTACTTTCACTTGGGTCTTGTATTGTGAATTCCTAGTACTTCTGAAAGTTACTTTTAAATGATGATCAATAATGGTTCCCCGACCTATTGAATGGAGGGGAAGCGTCTTACCAACTATGCTGCGCTTCAATCCTTGAGTGCTTCTGAAACTTTACTTTCACTTGGAAACCAATCCCGAATCAGCAATTAGATAACAATCATATTGAATGCCATCATGTTATCTTGCAATATGCGTATACAAATTATAGTTTATAACATCTCCATACTGGCTCAGTAAGTATAATATTCTTGATGTTGCCACACTTTGTGAGATGATAAGCCTGACTTGACTACAATTGAGGAAAGTACCTTTTTGTTCTTGTGAGTTCATCGAAACTGTGTTCTACCCCACATATGCTAGATACATAGTATTCACGTGCTCACATTGTTTAAGTTGAGATCTTATTTTTTGTGGTAGATAACTGTGATAAAATAAATAAAAGGAAAAAGATACAAAAGATAGACCAGGCATATCCGAGTAGGAGTATAGCCAGAAAGTCCAAGGAGATTCCAACAACCACGGCAACATAGGGATGAAAAAGAGATCGAACAATTGATCCAGAGAGATTCTAACTAGTGAGTAGTGACCAACACCAGTAATAAAGTGGTTGAGCAACTTTACGAAACATGCACATATTACAAAAGTTCAAATAATCCTAACAATGTTTGGGATCTTTTTTCCTTTTTTAGTTTCAGCCAATCTTTTTTCCTCTTTCAGACAATGTTTGGGATCCTATCACATTTCACATTAGTTGAACTGTTCGAGCCTGATTGGTTTCATATTTCAAGATTTTTCATCCTCCCATGTCTAAGAGTTGCTTTAGGATGGACACATGATTAAATGTTCCTAGTTTAAGTACTAGGCTACTAAATTGCTCTTGTATATGATGAGTTTTTGTTGCCATGCTCATTTATTCCAGATTTTGATGGTTAAAATAGCATTATAATTATTTTTGCTCAGTTATTTCAGTTTTATATTTCAGTTCTCAAAGGCAACTGGGTGAATAAAAAAAAGCCATATCTGCTCTTCCAGTTGCAACCTAAGAAGATGATATGGAAGAAGCTGAGGAGGTGAATACAGACGCACAGCTAAGAAATGGAGGTCATGTAGAGGAAGAGCCCGATCCATTCGGACTGGATGCCCTTATATCTAATACACCCGCCAAAGAAGAAAAATTAAATGGGAAAAAAGAGCCATCGTCCAATAGTAGAAAAGAAGACGACGAGAAGGGGAGATTCCTCAAATTGCAGAGACAAGCATTGCTTCTGTGTTTAGAGAGTGCTGCAAAGAGATACAAAACACCATGGTAAGATTTGTGATCACACTCTGTAATACATGTAATAACTTTTGCTTGATGTGAATTTCGTATTCTCTTTTAGGTGCCAAACAGCCATCGACATCCTGGCAAAGCACGCTTTTGATAATATTTCTAGATTCACCACTAGGCAAAGGGATGCGATTAAGAAACTCTGGGGCTCGATCAAGGAGCTTCAAATGCGCATGAAGCAAGGGAAGTCTGTATCCGGGAAACTGGATGTGAATGCTTTCAAGTGGCTCCAGCAAAAGTACGCAGGCGAGAAGATCAGCATCCGGCGTTCTGTCGGAGGCAATGGAGACCGGAAATGTCAACAGTGGCTAGGTTGATGTCGTTGCCACCTGTATCCGAAATTGACAAGAAGTAGTTTGAGTATAGAGTATTCATGAATGCAATTGTTATATGCCGCGGGAAGGACGGGAATATTATTATGATGCATTGCTTTTAATTTCACGTCTTTGAAGACGCATCACCTGAAATGACACTAAGATCTTGTACTCGTTCAGTCCCAAGGAAGATGACCTCTTCCTTGAGCGGCACGGGATTTTATGTAACTTTATTTTGTATGTTATGTGAAGAGAGTAAAGCAAGAGAGAGACAATAAAGTAGAGATAAAAGTGTTTTCATTTTAGTAATGAATCATTTTAGTTGGAATAAACTAAAGAAAGAAAGTGGGTCATTAGTGGGATAAAGAGAGTACTTAGGTTCATGTCCATCAACTTTATTTTTGTGTTATTTGTTTTGTAAGTATATTCACGATTCTAATGAAGACACATAATGAAGATGCGTTACTGAAATTAAAAGAACGTAACATCTTGAACATAATTTATCCGAATTTGTGTTATTTGTTTTTGAAGAACATTACACAATTTATATGAACCTAAGACCATCACCTTTAACCATTTGAGCAATTGAAGGAATTTTGAGTGACATCTTGATTAATTTGTTAAAGATTACTTAAGTTTTAGTATTTGTGTTTCCCATATTTGAAAGTTAAAAAAAGTCTCCCAGACCTAGAACATTTTCCATATTTTCATCTAGTTTGAGAAAAAAAGCTTTAAATTCGCAAAAATTAAGATGGCTAGTTTAAAGGAGTAGGCAGGTTGAAAGAATTGTAATTAACTGAAAATATGATCCGGAATTATTCACTTTGAAAGAACTCAAGGGGCGATTTGAAAATAAAATAAAGCTTAAGGCCAATTTTGTGAAGTAGAATTTCTAAAACCCTAAACCCAATCTCATCGAACTATTGCAGTCTCCTCTTCCGTTTATTTATATCACACTTTAGTCTTCACTTATCCAAGCATTCCTTCCTATTCTTCTCGCAGCTTACACCAAGGTAATTCCTTACTTCTTCTTCTATGCTAAGTTGAGAGACAGAAGCACAGATCGAAGGCTTCATGGGTGTAAATTGACAGCCTATGGAGCTCAAAAATTGTGCGACATTAAAATTTGTCCATAAATTGTATATCCTCTTGATTTGTATCGCTTCACCTGGAGGATCTTTTACCGGACATACACGATCTATCATTATATCTGCATTCTAGAGAAGAATGCAACTGATTGAGGGAAGCGGCCGAGGTTTTTATTATACTAAATGTCTGATGTGTTGTGTTGCTGTATATGATTAGTTATGGTATCGTATAATTAGCTGTATTCAAATTCCTGAAGCAACCAATTGATTTGGAAAATGTATGTTTCCAGAGCAGAATGAAGAATCCAAGGGTTTTCTTCGACATATTGATCGGGAGAGCGAAAGCTGGGCGCGTTGTGATGGAGCTCTTTGCCGACACCACTCCGAAAACCGCGGAGAATTTCCGAGCTCTGTGCACCGGCGAGAAAGGAATAGGATCTTCCGGGAAGCCACTGCATTTCAAAGGATCTACGTTCCATCGCATCATCCCTAATTTCATGTGTCAAGGCGGTGACTTCACTCGCGGCAACGGTACTGGCGGAGAATCCATTTATGGAGCCAAGTTTGCCGATGAGAATTTCACTCTGAAGCACAAGAAGCCAGGCCTCTTGTCCATGGCAAATTCTGGTAAAAACACCAATGGCTCTCAGTTCTTCATCACCACCGCGATTACCTCGTGGCTCGACGGGAAACACGTCGTCTTTGGGGAAGTTGTCGATGGTTACGACGTAGTCAAGAAGATGGAGAAGGTTGGCTCCGATGCCGGAACGCCCTCCTCTACTGTTTTGATTCAGGATTGTGGCCAGATTGTTGAAGATTAGGATTTGTTTCTAAATCACTAATAAGATTTGTTTATCTTGTTCAATATTTTTGCTTAAATAATAATTTTAGCAGAAACAATATTCCACTAATTTTTTTTCTGTCCATTTTCTTAACATTTTCCGCCTTTGTGTCAAAAAGAAATGAGATTCCTATTCGCATTTAGGTAGTACTCCCTCCGTCCCCGATTAAGAGTCACACTTTGACCGGACACAAGTTTTAAGAAATGTAAAGAAAAGCTGGTTGTAAAAGTTAGTGGAATATGAGATTTATTTTTTTATATTGGTTTTATAATAAAATGTGAGTGAATTGAGTTAGTGGAATGTGAGACTTACTTACTATTTATAGTAAAAATAAAGTGTGACTCTTAATCGGAGACGGATGGAGTATTATGTTATTCCTTATAACATAAGTAACAAATCCACATAACTTTCTTGATTTAAAAATAATTTTTCATATAAAAAATTGTATCAAATTAAATAGCTACTTCGTATAATTTTATAAAAAAATCTAACGAAATCCAAATTTGATAGAAGGTGGAAGGTGGAATCACATTATCATTTATGGTAAAAGTGAACCAGGACTCCTATTCGTGAACGGACTAAAATGAAAAAACGAGACTCCTATCCGCATACGGAAGGAGTATAAAGAAATTTGTATGGTCATTATAAATATATTGTTAACTTTTGTGACATGCACGTTTCGTATAATGTCAGTGGTTGCCGCAGTATTTTGATGTTAAAGGTTATTAAGGGTTCCATTCTCTTAGGTAACAGATGTAAGACATTATGTCTGCGTAGCTGAAAGTTCCAAATTATGAAATAAATTAAATTATATAGAAATCAGAGATATGTAATATTTAGTATTAATTATAATTTTTTTAAAAAAATAAGTTAAGTAATTAAGTAGTAGCAAGAAATTTTTTGTGCATAAAAGTTACAGATAAAAAAAAGCATCACAAAAAATAGCTAAAAGAAAAGTTGAAATGATTAATTATGAATAAATTTTGAAATAAGTTAATTATGAATAAATTTTTGAAATAAGTTAATTATGAAATAACATGATTTCTTTGTGTATAACTGCTGTAAGACAAAAAACATCATAAAAAAGTAAAAATACAAGTTGAAATAAAAAGAATCCCAACTGAGCTTGAAGGGAACCGGACACGGTCTAGCGGTGGTGTGGGTGACAAAACAAAATAATATACAGTAATCCAGAAACCAAAAACTGCAAAACACATAAATATTTCAATAATTAATTAGGTGGTGCAAAATGAAACTGAAAGAATGTTTTAGCCATAAATTACAAAGAATAAAACTCGTAACTACAAAAAAAAGAGATGAAGAAGAGACTAGCTAATTAGCTTACAACAAAAATGGGTGGTGCAGTGCAGACTAGCAGATGTCACAAAAATAGAGGGTGGTGCTGGGTGATTCCCCCCTCCCCCTGTCTTCAATGCCTCTCAGAAATGCTCTCATTGAAAGGTGTTGTGAAGCACATGTCATAACCGATGCCAACACAATGCCTACTGCTACCATCAAACCTAACCTGTATTACAAAATCAGGACACCCTTCACTCGGCATTTGGCAAGCATGCAATAGTAGCTTCAGTCTCAAATTGTCCACAACTCCTAGTTTGGCTACTCTATCAGGGATGAGTTGTTCATAAATTACTACTAATTAATTGCATCTTTTGACAATAACTCAATTCGTGCAAACCAATTATTCTTGTGAATAGAAGGAAACAAAAACTACAATTCATGGCATCAGGATCAGGTAGGATCGAGAGTGTCCATTCAATCAACATTTCCACAAAATATGAACTGGTTATGCATATCTTTCTATAAGCTTTAAGGTGTATATAGCCTAAGGCAATATCCCACTTACCACATTTATTAAATTATCAATTGCATAACTCATCCAAAACGAAAAAAAAAGCTGTTTCAACCATCTTTACTAATGTACCTTACAACTACTCTGACTGCTCCCTCGATAGTCCATCCCCAAGTATACACATTGATCTATATTTTTTATCAATAAATTCCAAAAAATATACTCATTTTTTTCAATATTGTGAGATAAGATTATCGCCTGTCATTTTGCCCTTCCATTTATTGTAAACATAATAGCCCAAACAAACACTAGTTTGAAATAAGGTGAAAGGAGATTTTTTTCCTCCACAACTTATTTGGCTTGCATAGTGAAAATGACTTGATCTATTGCAAAGATATTAGAAGATGCGAGGGGAGACCATATAATACCTCAAAAATAGAGCAGTAATTCCAAGGAAACAAGGTAACAGAGGAATTGCCAGGGCAAAAGATGTCATCCCTAACCCATAATACCAAGTAGCAACATCGCAAGGTGACAATTGTCGCACATGACCTTTTAAGAAACAAACATCAATAAATTTTTATGATCCGAAGATGCAAGACGCAAACATGATCGACTATGAAATATTCCTAAAGTAAAATATACCTTTTCCAGAATCATATTCTGAAGATTCGGGATGTGAGAGGAAAGATGATTGATGGGCCACGTATATTCCCCATTGATGGATTATGTAAAGATAGCTTCCGAACGATAAGAAGAATACTGTGAATGTCCATTCATACACAAGGAGCAAACCAGTCCATGGCATAACTTGTCGAGGCACAATTGAAAATGAAAGTGCAAGGGAGACTAGAGTGGCCATAAAGCAAACAACCACCGATATTGCACCCAGAAAAGTAGGAAGTTTGCCCAAAGCTGCGTTTGGAAACTGTGTTTCCATACATTATCATAGTAAATATATCGGATCATTCAAAGTTATAGGGCTGAATACCATGCTTAAAAGCATACACCTGAATTAGATCTAAGCTGAAACACATGACCGGCAGCTTGATCATATGGCTTAATATAATGAGTTCTATATGTATTCCTCTATGTATTTTTATTTGTATAAAGGAGAATATGAATGTCAAAGTGTCAACTATGTTTGATGGGGAAATATGATCAATAAACATTTCATTCACCAGCAATTATTATTTACTAAAACAGGTGGTGAGCGCAGCGTACCTGTTGGTTTGAGCTGATGGTGGAGGTAGTTACAGAAGGGTAACCAAGTACTCCTCCAGATCTGAAGTTATAATATAGGTGTCTGATATGATCAATCAGCGGTCGTGTCTGCAGTAAAGTTACAAACTTAAAATGTCAGCCCTAGTGAATCTGATAAAGAAGATCCGTAGAAAGGAAAAACCACAGTTGCTAACCTGTAAGGATGAGTGACAATAACAGAAAACAAAGAACGCAAATGGAAGCAGAATAAGAAATTTGACTAAAAGATCTACATTTGGATTTTGACCCCCTCCAGTTCCGGGAAGAGTTTCTTCAAGCTCTATTCGAGCATTCTGTATTATCAACAAAAAATATCTCGTCACTGATTACTAAAAGAGCAGATATAACATCAAGGACAGCCAGCACTAAAAGCATATATGACCGTTTATGATGTACTGAATTGGAAACATAATCAGTACCTGCCAGACATCAACAGGTTTAACAAGCCAATGAGTCCACCAGTCCCAAGGTTTAAGAGGTCCAAGTGTGTAATGAATAACACGGAGTTCTTTCTCATCAACCATCCACTGGAAAGAGGAGCACGTGTTAAAATATGAAAACTATCATAGTCTTCACAAAACTTACGAGGCATTCTTCAACAGAGCATTCCTTCTACATAAGCCATGTTCATATAATTGAAAAACATAATCCAGCCTAATTATATGTTCCACATTTTGTCTTCTCTGGTATAAACATGTAGAACTCCAGAAAATATAGATATACTGATTTTGCCATCATAAAAGAAATGTAGTGGTTGAAAAATACAAAAAGAAAGAAAGAAGGGCAAGGAAACCAGACAACATTTTATCATTTCTGCCTTAACATTGCCCCACTCTGATTTAGTGGAGCTAGCTGGGTTTAATATCTACAATTTGTGCGAAAAAACATCTTCAACCCAACCATGCATGCAATTCATATATAACTGCTCTTAATTAAAGAAATTCATAGATTATTCTATTCCTCAGGTATACACTTGTAGTGTCCCCTCAGTATTTCTTGTCCAAATATGCATAGTTGTTAACTGTCCTCAGATTGCAAATGTCCAATACTATATCTAACAATATATGGAATTCAAAACTGTCACAAAGAATAAATAAAAAAATTTGCTTACGCAAAATAACCTCTATCCGCTATCCATCATCAAAAACTTAAAAAGATTATGACCACCAACCTGCATTTTCTTAATGTATAATAGACACAAATCCAAAGGACGTAAGGGATTGTAATATAGTACAGATACTGCAGAATCATTGCTTTTAAATAACTAGCCATCTTCGTATTTTTTAAAATTTTATAGCATCAGCAGAAATATATAAACATGGGATAAACTCTCAATCCACCCATCAGAAAACAGAGAAGTCATACTTTCTTTGAGTTGGGGGGAGGGGACAGCAATGGGTAATGCACCCGAGACCTTCCCCTTTAACACAGGGGACATCCGTTCGTTAGGAAGTCCCAAAGAGAAAATGGAAAAGTAATACTTAAACACACATATAAAGATGCTTAAGAAAGCAGGCAAGATCTATGACTTAGAGGTAGTCGCCCCTCCTCAAGCAAGGACTCAAACATCAGGTAGTGTTATAAGCAGTTATAGTATTTGTAAGTTACTAAACCCTGTTTTAGACATTTAGAGAGAGAGAGAGAGAGAGAGAGAGAGGTAAAGAATCATACTTTTTCGGCAATAAGCATATGGTTAGCTACATAGAAGCAATGAAACATAAGATGAATCATATTAGAGGTATAGAATGATACCTTGTTAGCGAGCATGTAAAGACCAACATCTGCGTTGTATATAGTAGAAAGTCTCTCCATTTTACGTATGGGTCTAGACTTCAATTCCTCCGGAGATGCCTGAGGGTCAAAAAGGCGTGCATTGGCAAAGTCCGGGAAATATGAGTTCAGAAATCCTTGGTCAACTGCACAGTAAAAGATGAGAAAGATTGGCAGGAAATATAGAAGTTGAACATTACCCTCAAACCAAACACAGAAAAAAGTGTCATCTTAAGTTCTTAATCAATAGAGTAATCCATCTAGATTCTGGAGTATATGATTATGTTCAACATCTTTCATATGGATGCACAAAGATAACTTAAAATCATAACCTGCCATATTATGTTCCATTTGAATAATGGGGAAGAATAAAGATCAACCTAACATACCACAGAAACGCTAGAAACAAACTCGGAAGACCCCCTTCTTCAGGAAACAGCATGAGCAAATCATGTACTACTAATATACTATTAAGCATGTAAAATAATTTACTCATACCTCCAGTGTAAGAATACATTGTATTTATTTTGCTGGACATATCCTTGAATACTTTTTCTGATGGTTCAACCACCATCACTCCAGAATTCAACCTTTCTGAATGCTTTAAGTTGGCACAAAACTTTTGACACTTGAAAAGATCTTCAATGTTCTTCACTACAATTGTGTCAGCATCAAGATACACCACTGCCAAGATGTAAAAAGAAAAATGTACGGGATGAACAACAACTGCATCAGATTTCTGCACCAACAAACTGTATTTCAACTCAATCTTGCTAGATAGAAACATCACCTTTTTTGTAGTCAGTCATGTCAAATATTTTAAGCTTCGTATAGACACCCCAAAACCTCGTTGGGCGTATTTGATTGGGATTTTCCAGTAAACTAATTGTTTTCACAATCCAACCATCTGCCTGCATGATTGAAAAATAATCACACATGAGATTATCCAGAGTAAGAAAAGGTTACAGAAGAATATTCGTTCGTCAACATCATGCTAGGTAGCCATCATCTCAACAAAATGCAGGACACGCTCAGAAAATAACAAAAACCATCGTCCCAATCATGCTCTTCGCCATATATAATTATCAGACATAATGACCGAGTACGAAGCTGTCTGCCCCTCTTGCAGTCTCCAGAGAAGTATCTCAGCACTAAAACAAGAAACTTGATATAATCCCCAATGCAGTAGAGACTCAATATAAATATTCTTGGTTTTGTTTAACGGGAAAGAAAGGAAGTTCATGTTTGAACCAAGCTGATTCATGATCAAATTCGAATCCACCATAATCAAACTAAAGACAGTTAGGCAATTACGAACTGAAAGAAAAAAACTCGATCATACAGAAGACATAAACCTTCCTCCAAGTCACCCAGAAAAAGAATCGCATAATCTAGCTCAGAAACAAACACCTGAAGCAGCTGTTTAGTATAATCGGAAACTCCGTCAGAGACCAACGCAACCATATCTTTTGTGGAACCCGAGTCCCGAATTGACTTCCCCAAAACTCGGATGCCGAGCAGGAATTCATCACCGTAGAGAAGCGTGACGTATGCTTCTTCTGACCCTAATGCTCCATCAATTCCAATCAATATTGATACAGTTAATATCCAACAAATAAACCCTAATCTCCACGTACTCAACATCATATTCTTGAGAACTCGTGATGAAGATCTGAGGAAATTTTGGGAAATCTTACGATTTGAAATCACTCTAATTTACTAATGTGTATTGATTATGATGAACAATGCATTGTTGCTGAAAACTCTGTAGGTGTTCACGTCAACTTGAGAATTTCCTACAACTCTCGCTCTGATCCATCTCACTCTCTCTCCTCATTGTTCATCATATTCATATCATATGATACATTATCACTTACTCATTTTCATGACGTTATTATTGATCCATACCTTCCAAATTCCAATGCATAATAATATTGCATAAAGTTAAAAGTGTCGTATACATTATTGAAAGATAAAAACGCCATCCCACGACGACTCACATCGCCATATAAGCGTTGAACAAAAACGGAAATATTTTCTAGAAAACGAAACCCGTTCACGATGGGACTCGAACCCACAATCTCCCGCTCCGGAGGCGAGCGCCTTATCCATTAGGCCACGCGAACTTAACGTTTTCTGGTCTACAATTGCAGAAATATATATATGTATGTATTCATCACTGCCAAGACCCCAACTAGATAATTCATGATCTATTAATTGTTGTTGTTTCCACTGAAATCAATGGCCCTGTCCTTAATCAAATACCAACACACCCCTAAATTTCTGCCCGCTAATCATATATTGAAATCATGTTCGCTTCTACATTTCTTAGGTGATGCTTATTAAATTTTTCTTCTTATTTCTTCTACTTTTCAATATGAAATTCGCGGTTTTTGATTCTTCAGGTTTTCCACATTGCAGCAACGAAGCGGCAAAAGATTGATCTGCGCGGCATTTTCTGCCGCCGGAAGTTCTGGTTCAAGCAGGGTATGTAAACCCATATGAGGTGATTTGTAGCAGTAGTAGTAGATTTATTTTTCTGAGATTTTACTGTTATTTCTGAAAATGATGTTCGATTCTGCGCCTCAAATAAAAGCTATGAGTTTGTGTAATCGAACTCATCAAGGCAGCTTACTCGAAAAAGCGCAAGGATGCCGAGAGGAGGAGTGATGAAGCTGCAGCAGCTCAAGTATGACTAGTTACGTTCTTTAGTGAATATTGGATGTGTGTGTTTCTCTGCTAGGCATTATTTGGTATTTTTATCGCTGTTACATGTCCTATTTGTAGCTGGAAAAAGCGTATGATGGTGAAACATTTGGTTCATTTAAGGTATGTATGGGTTCTCTGTTCCTATTTTCATCATTGAGTTGAATGTACTGGGTTGGCTTCATCAATGCTTTGGTCAATAACTGAAGGTTGTAATTTCTAACAATATCGAAGGAAGCACAAAAGTTTTAATAAGTGAACTGCTGAAGTAGTGATTTTTCCCTTCCATTGGATTGAAAATGTGGAGCAATCCAAGAAAGCCTAGAGATCGAGAAATTTACAGATTACACTCAAGTTTTCTCTTAAATTTTTACGAGTATTTTGTTGATAGTTACTGTTTGCTGATTAATTTATTGTACTTTGCTTTCTTACATCAAGCTTCATCCGCCAACAATGTTTCTCGTTGTTTTTGAGTTTGACTGCCATGATATAGTAGTATCTTTTTTCTGATCCTCCTTGTAGTATAATCATTTGATCATTTGACTGACACAATAACGAAGATTCTCCTACTTTTTTCTTCATTTTCTCATTAAAAAAAATCAGACTTTATCAATTTCAAGAGAGTGATCTTTGTTTTGAGCTGAGTGACTAACTTACAAAACGAATGTGCTTCCATTGTACCTGATAACAATAAGCTAATCTTTCATCATTAAGTGTGTTTATGGTGGTAGAGAAAATAGCATGTACCCATTTTTCAGTCCAGCTCACTGAAACATGTAGAATTGGTCCTATGAAAATGCATCTGTATGTTATCCTCATTCTTCTATTCATTTGAACCTCAGGTTTTGAAAGATATAAAGTATGCAGATAAGCTACCAGTCATTCCATGGGGACCAAGGTGTGTATTTCCATTAATTTCCAGACAAAACTTATGGGAATTAATGTTGTTATGATTCCATGAAGTTAGTTCTTTTGCTGTCGCTAAATCTTCATCATCCTTATGAGCAGCAGCTACTCTGATGACCTATGTGCTACGGATTATCAGCAGCGCATTGGTCATCTGATCAAATTTCAGGTATTCGAAACTTCATGTCAGTCCACATGTGTATGATGGATCCTGAAACCTGTGTCCAGATTTCTGTAGATCATCTATTTGCATTTCATGCCATTGAATGAATCAGTTTTGTGCTACTCTTGATACTCCTGATACCTCTGCCTTTGTGGTGAAGATCTTATACTGTACATTATTCAGGTTTACCAAATCTGAGGCCTAAGATATTCAAATCAACATGGCAATATGAACTGTCGTTGTATGTACAAAATTATTTCAACTCACATTTCCCCTTGGTGTTATCACTGTTTTTTTTTGGGGGAAGTATTCGACTAAAAGTAGATTAATGAGAAGATGTCGGTTGTCATTTTTAGAGATGCAATTTCAAGTCTTAATAAATCCTAGCATGCTTAAGAGTTAAGATACTATTTGAAGATATATCATGTAGGGAAGTCGGAAGTGTGGTCAATGACTCAATAATTATGACTTGGGCACTGCTCCAGATATGAAGGTGTTAAGTTCAATAAAGTTATAACTCAAAATTATATCGTGAGGAGTAACAATCTGACAGAATCCAGTTGTCAGCATATATGCATTATTATGAACCAACTCAGGCATCTCATTTTGCTTATAACTTTTCTGCAGAATTGCCATCTAAGCTTGTAGAGACATTAGCTCCTGGGCTAACAAAAATATGGTTGTTTAATAAGAACTCTTAACATCTGCCATTAGGATTTTCATTTCATTGGATTAATAAAAACCTACACTGTAAGTTGCAGTACTGATGTGCAACATATAGGTCCATACTCATGCATTGGAAATGCCATGGATATTTCTGTTCCTTTGTAAAGCGTGAATAACATAGATCACCTGCCTTGTTCATTTTGCAGACAGCATGTCTATCGGATATTTGAGAAGTTAAAAGCAACTGTTGAACCTCCTGCATCTTCGACATTTAGCGTAAGTTATGATGAGAAATTGGTGATTCTTTTCAATGTTTATTTGCTTTTTCTTCAAGAAAGATTTTCCAGTATTTAATGCTAATTTCTTAATTGGAAATGCTAGTATTAGTTTCAATAAGTGATCTCTCCACACTTGTTTTTAGTGCAGGAAGAGGGTGGTGAGGATGAAGGGAGGATGTTGAGAATGGGTAAAAGGCTGCTTCGATCTCTTTCACTGGTTAGCTTTTGCCTCTCTGGTAAGTGGAATGATCCAAGTTATGATAATGTATTATGCTGTTTAAGTGGGTTGCTGAGTAAAATTTTACTGTATGGCATCTCTATTATTAATATGCAGGGCTACACTGGTGTTTTGAATGTGATCGAATATGCACCTGGCTTTGTACCTGTTTTCTTGTACATCAACCAGGTAATAGCCTCTCCGGTCCTATCTTTATAAGTGTACCTGTGATTGAATTCCTTTGAACTTCTTAAAATATCATGATAAAACTTTTTAATATGTTTTAGTAGTAGTATATAGTGACACATAGACTTAGTTCCATACTCCCGTGTTTTAAAATGCACTATATCAGAACACATCTTCAATTCATTGTGCGGGATATGGATTTTCTATTCTGAACTTGAAAGTGGCTTCAGAGAGCAGTCGATCTATGATCAAATGCATGTGAGGAATTTGTCATTTGACCTATCCAATAGACTCAGCGTTGATAATTTGCTGTCATGATGGCGTACAATAATTTCAAGTCACAGTGAGGCTGGTATCATCTGCATATGTTTTTGCTTGGATATAGCTGATGCATTAGATCCTTGGAGCTAATGCGTGTAGTTAGGATAGTCATGTTCGAATCCAAGTATGTCCAGATGGAAACTTTTCATCGCTGAGTATGCTTTTTCCCGAAGATAATTACCGTTACCTACACTATAGATGATAACTTATGCTTGTGCTTGAGAAAATTATAGATCACTGGTTTATGGTCATTCAGGAATTGCTTGTAACCGCATCATCGGCGCTCATGCTCTGCATTCTAGCCTCATACTACCGATGAGCTTCTATACTTTTGGATTTGCGGTTGACGGCGTATTCACTAGGGCAGCAAATTATTGCCAAGCAATTGAGGAAAACAACAGATTTCAGTTTTCTGTATAGGATTTCAAATTTTGGAATTTAACTGTTCTTTAACTTAGAGTGATAACTAATTCCCCGCCGAGAAACAAAATTGATGACATGTTCAGGGAGAAGATATGAAATGATAATAATTGAATGAAGCTTTGGTGCCCTTTCTCAAACAGATATTGCTATTTTTAGTGAGAATTATATTTGTGGAAACTGTTATCAGCCTGGGATTTTTGTGACCACGAAATTCCAAATTGATACTAAAATCATGGAGTATTCAATTATAATGCAAAGGTGCACGTCAATTATTCAGTGATAAGATGAATCAACTTTTTGGCATGTGTTTTTGTTGTACTGAGTTTTTTGGCAAACTAATCCAAAAAAAGAAAAAAGAAAAAGATGTTATGTCTTTTTTATATTCACCTAGACTATGAAAAACATCCATAAACGAAGTCTATTGTGACATAAAGATGGAACTTATTCTCTCGAAAAGCTTATACTCCCTCCGTTTCATAATAGATGAAATACTTGGGGAATGACACGGGATTTTAGGAGATATTATTTTGTGTGTTAGGTGGAGAGAGAAAATGATATATTTATATTAATATGAGAGTCTTTTTTAGGAAAAAAAATGTGATATTTTTTGTGTGACAAATTAAAAAGAAAAGTGTGAAATCTTTATTCTTTTATGGGACAGATGGAGGGAGTGTTTTTTTCTTGATGCATCTAATATTTTTAATTGTAAAAAATTGCTTTGAATGTCGTGCTATAGTACTTAAGTTCACATTTTACACTTTAATATTACAATAGTTTCGCTCATTGTGGCTAGGACGCAATTTCTAATCACATACATGCAAGAATTATAAAAGCTGTAACGCATCTAATTATTAAGTTATTTAAACAAGTATCGTATATAAGCAGTACTAGTTTGTAAATGATACTCCCTCCATCTCACAAAGATTGTCCCACTTTGACCGGATACGAGTTTTAAGAAATATAATGAGAAGTGATTTGAAAAAGTTAGTGAGACGTGAGTCCTACTTTTATATATTAATTTTATAATAAAATGTGAGTAGAAATAAGTTAGTAGAATATGAGGTCCACTACCAAAAATGGTAAAAAGTGAAATAAGACAAATTTTGTGGGACGGACCGAAATGGAAAAATGGGACAATCTTTGTGGGACGGAGGGAGTATATTCCATCCGTCCTAGTTAAGATTGATCCCTTTCATTTTTTTTACATGTTTTGTAAAAATCATAATAAATAGTTAAAGTGAAGGGAAAGTAAATTAACAGAGAATAATACGGAAGAGACTTTCTTCTATATTATTCTTTCTCTTATTTTTTCTTTTATTTTATTTTAATTATTTATTATTATGATTTTTTTAAAATATGTGTGAAAAACGAAATAGTCATCTTTAACGAGAAAGTGAGATTACTATCAGAAAGAAATAGAATCACGAGTCCACCATATGGATTATTTGAATAATGTATATAGCTGGCTAATTTGATTATATTTGTTAGCTATCAGTTATCAAGTGGCCTACTCCAAGAGTCGTGGCAGCCTCATCATCTTAAGGCAAACGGACTAGATTTTAAAAATTAAAATAAAAAAGTGAAAATTGAAGAGACTAGATACTCATCCAAAGTTGCTATCACCTTTCATCAACAATTCTTGACCATCAATCACAATCCTTTTTGTTTATTATCTTTATAATATATTTTTATGTTCTAATGGTAAAGTTACAAAATCACGTGTATTAATATAATTTTTAATAAAATAAAAAATAAGAGAAAATTAAAAATAGTGTTATTGTGTGTGTATCATCAATTTGTCATTATCCAACACGTTAATGTGATGACTACCATTGAATGAGTGATCGTTGGGAACATGTCATCACTGAGTAGATGATTCATTCATTGTGCATGTTTATCACTATACCAACTTTCCAAACTTCAAAATCATTAGCAATTTAACCTTGTATAAAGGTGTATTTGTTAAAATTCTATGTAGATTGCACTAAAAAGAGTGTTGTGAATTTCTACTAACGAAAATAAATGATTAATAATTCGAATCAATTGCCAATCTATAGACTATATTTTATATCCAGGAACAATTCTATCAAAATTTATCATATTTCTCTCAAAGTTTAATGTTTTTAATCTAGTTGGCGCTGATTAGATGACATTTCTTCTGTCATGCATATATCACTCCACAATTAATATAAGGAAGTTTTTTTCTTTACAGACGATATGTCGAACCAAAACCATTAGTTGAGACGTAATTTATTATGCGAGAATAGATTTTCATATACTCAACTTACCAATTAGTTTTGCTTGTTTTCATTATCATTTCTGGTTCATTTGATTAGTATATTTCTTTGTCCGGAGTACTCTAGAGTCTACACGGCTTATTTTTTCTATTTTTCTATAATTTCTACGTAATTAATAAATACCGTTTATAATATATAACCATGCAATGATTAATGGTTCTAAGTATGATATAGATGTTGACAATATTATAGCTTTAAAAGTGAAAAGGGAACACTGCTAAATTAATCGAAGCCAGAGTAAACATCTCATAACCTAATGATAGTTAACTTCCTCTCAATGATAGTGATAGCATAAATGATGATATCAAATATCAATCCCATAACAGATTAACACCCATTTTTGGTATCGAAAAAAAGAGCAAAAGGACAATCATATAAAAGTGACGATAGAATCATATAAGTATAACACTATTTCGGACAACCATATTTTTATATTTAACTCGCATTTTGTATTTTTTTCGCTTATAAAATGCACATCCAAATTTCAAGTGCATTAATGGCCTGTTTGATGATAGCTTCAATAGCATAAACCTATATAAATAAAAATTATACTCGCTTCATCTCCAAAGAGCATGAATTTTGCGTACGGTACGGATTCTAATGCATAATTGGTAAAATTAAAGAGAGATAAATAGAGAAAGTTTTTTTAAGTATTGTTAGTGGAGAATGGGTTCCACCTGATCATTACAGAGAAGAGAAAATGTTCATATTTTCTAGGGACGGACTAAAAGGAAAATAGTGCATATTTTTCAGGAACGGAGGAAGTACAATTAAATTAATTTTATATATTGTTATATGATAATAGACGTAAATATCATAAAATGTGTGTTTGGTAAATTTGTTTATGACATCCACAATGCGGTTGGGCAGTCCCGTCCCTCGAACAAACGGGATCATCACAAGACGCGATGTGAGTGGGAGGGACGGGCACAAGATCAAGTGAAGGTGGGTGGGATGTCCCACCACACACCTCCTTTCGACCGTCAATGAGATGGCTATGTGATGCCCATACGTAGCGAGTGGCATCCACATCGAATACACTAGTAAAAGAGATCGAGAAAAACAACTTATGTATACTTTCCTAAAAAGTAGGATTACACAAATTAAACTATAATTAATAAAAATTTAATTTTTGAAAAAGAATTCGCCAAAAAGGTTGCGCGTCTTAACGCCACATTAAGAGTCACATTTTACCAGTACGTAGGTCTCATATTCTACTAACTCACTTCACTCACATTCTATTATAAAATCAATATAAAAATATGGATCACATATTCAACTAACTTTTCCAATCCACTATTTTTTACATTTCTTAAAACACGTGCTCACATCAAATATAACTCTTATCGTGAGATGGAAGGAGTACTTCCCAACTGGGAATCCCACATATATTCAATTCCAATTATTATGTATGGAAAAGTAATAAATTGGATTAATATTAAATTGATTCAATGCAAATATAGAATAGAACTTAAATATATAAAGAGATAAAATGTGAATGTCAAGAGTAATACAAATATAGAATATAAGTTATTGTATTCGATTAACTATCTTTTTTGCAAGTTTTCCATTTTAGATTTTAGGTTTTTTTGCTATTGCATTTGAATTTTTTAATTAATTCTTTGCAAGAACATTTTAACAATAAGATTTTACTTTTTTTTATATAATTTTTAAATTATTAAATTGTATTTCTATTTTGATTTAATACTCTCTTCCGTCCCACAATAGGAGCCTTATTTGGTTTGGGCACTAGTTTTAAGAAATGTAAAGAAAAGTGAATTAAATAAGTTAGTGGAATGTGAGTCTCACTTATATAGTTTTATAATGAAGTGTGAGTCAAATAAGTTAGTGGAATGTGAGACCTATTTACCATTAAATAGGATTCTTATTGTGAGATGGAGGTAGTAGCTTTTTTAATAGGTGATTATGAGTCTAAGGATATGAGGTGGAAGTGAATAATCAAATTACAACTTCAAATACTATTGACTTAAAAAGAGTATCATTCAAATATTAAAATTTTATATTTATTTTTAAAATATTAATTTTTTAAGTTTATCATTAAATTTATGCTATGCAAAACTTGGAAATTTTATCAGTTATTTGCTTTTAAACCGATTAGTCTTTTGGGCTAGCCCGAAACCCGAATGGTTAGGATTAGGATGGAAAATTTCCAATCCAATAAAATTTTAATCTGATTATAGTCCATAAGCCAGATTGACAGATCAAAACAAATACTAGTACTTCCCAACCGAGAATCCCAGATATATTCAATTCCAATTATTCTGTATAGAAAAAGTAAGTAAATCTACTGTATTTGGGTTAATATTATATTGATTCAATGGCAACTGAATAATGATTAATACAAATATTGAATATTGAATCCCCATTCCAACTTGGAAATGCTCTAACGCCTTCTTTCTATCTTTCCACAAACTTAGCAAATTCCAAAACCAACTTTATTTCCTAATTATCATATTCATTCCACCTTGGAGTAATAATTATGCAGACATCGCAAATTCCAAATCCAATTTTATTTCCTATTGATCATATTCATTCCACCTTGGATTCATCATGCAGACTTGCCAAATTCCAAAACCAACTTTATTTCCTATTAATCATATTCAAACCCCATTCATTCATTCTCCATAAATAATCACAATTCACAAACCCCATTCATCATCTCTTCTTTCCCCAAACCGTTGAAGCATTTGGGCAAAAACAGAGGTTACAGAAGCAAAGTGAGTTGATGAAACTAAACTCTTCGATTTTTCCAATTTCCAATTTCCAATTACTTGATTTTTGACGTGTCACTTTAACACCCCGTGAATTTGCCCCATGCATGTATGTATGTGTGCAGATTATTTTGGACATTTTTGATTGAACCAAAAGTGTTCGATGTATTGCATGACATAATATTTCACTGCCAAAGCAAAAAGATTCCCACTTTGCAGTTGTTGTGGTGGGGTAAAGGCTGGTGGGGTTAGATTCAGAGAGTGACATGTATGATTTCTTCTAGTGTTTTCCCTATGTGAGTGAGTACCCTCAGTTATTTTGTAGACAAGTGCTAATTTCATCGAGTGGATCCGTAGCACCAAGTACTAATTCACTATCTTTTGATTCTTCTTGACGGTTAATTTATATCTCAATCGCCTGTTTTCATGTTCTTCAACCTGTATTTTTTCACCATAGAAAGTCTGATTTGGTATTGAGAAGATTATAGGTTCTAGACGATTTATTCTTTCTGTGTTTCTTGAATTTTATCAGAATCTGCTGCAACAGCTCCTTTCATATCTGGGAATCTTGCTGTATTTGAATTCAAATAATTAGATATGTAAGAAGGAAGAAAATGTGTTTTTCATAGTTAATTGATCATAAATATTGAGTTATGCGGTTATGCATGAGTGGTGATCTGTATAATTTTGTCATATTTGTTCCCTTTGAGATCTTATTATCAAGACATACATATAAGTGAAAACAGGGGCACTTGTTTGATCAGGTTAAATATAAAAACTAGTTGGGTGTTTAAACGTCTGGTTTTAAGATGATTTAGTGTATTACCATCTCTCTATCTCTAGTTCAAGTTTTCTAACCTTTTTCGCTTTGTTTTGTCATAATTAGTGACTATGGTGACAAGAAGAGTGGACCTTCGATCTGACACTGTCACCAAACCAACCGAAACCATGCGGGCTGCAATGGCAAGTGCTGAAGTTGACGATGATGTACTTGGTTTTGACCCGACTGCTGCTTGCCTTGAAAAAAAGATGGCAAAGATCATGGGGAAAGAAGCAGCATTATTTGTCCCGTCAGGCACCATGGCTAACCTAATCTGCGTGCTCATTCACTGTCAGATCAGGGGAAGTGAAGTCATTCTTGGAGACTATTCCCATATCCATATTTATGAAAATGGAGGTATTTCTACGCTTGGAGGCGTACATCCTAGGACAGTGAAGAACAACGAAGATGGAACAATGGATATTGACCGAATTGAAGAATCTATTCGAGATCCAAGCTTTGAAATATGTTATCCAACAACTAGGCTCATCTGCTTGGAAAATTCACATGCTCAGTAAGTTTATGACGTCCTACTTAATTGATAGCTATACACTTCTTTATCACTTACCGTAGTACATTTTTAGTTCAAGATATTTTAAAAGAACTGATATGACAATTTTCTTGGCTATGTTTTGGACATTGTGAACTCAATTAAGTGGTTAATCTCAAGGAATATGTATTTCTGAAGGAGTTGTTTCAGAAACACTATCTGATTCTCTGTAACTTGTTAATATTTATTCCTCTCTGGAGCTATACTACTGATTAGAAGTAGAGATTTATGTTTAATAACGTGCTTCTGAGCCTATGAGAAAATGGTTGATGATCCAGCTCCGGTGGTAGATGTCTTTCTGCTGAATATACAGACAAAGTTGGCGAGCTAGCAAAGAAATATGGATTAAAACTCCACATTGATGGGGCTCGTATTTTTAATGCATCTGTGGTGAGTTAAATAATGTCCTTGCCAAATATAAAAATTGTGAGTAGCTAGTTGTGTGATTGGATATGTCTTGTTCCCCAGGCTCTAGGGGTTCCAGTGCATAGACTTGTGCAGGCTGCTGATTCAGTAACGGTAGGTTCAATCGTTTCTGCATCATCCATAAGAATTTCTATGAAATTTTATATAAAAGTACTCCTATAATTTTTTAGTACATCGTAAGTTCATAGTATTCTTGGTTGATATCTTCCACCACCCTCACTGACTTACTGTGGAACAAAAATTGATATGTGATGTCTATAGGCTTGCCTGTCAAAAGGGCTTGGTGCTCCAGCTGGAACTATTATTGCAGGTTCAAAGGACTTCATTTACAAGGTGAACAATATCTTGGTTTATTTTTACTTACAGTCAAATTTGCTTCCATGCAACTTTCTACCAACTTCCCTCAATTTTGTTCTAATTAAAAGGCTAAGATTCTTCGGAAGACATTGGGCGGTGGCATGAGACAAATTGGTGTCCTATGTGCTGCTGCTATAGTTGCAGTGGAAGAAAATGTTGAAAAGCTCGTAGGCGATCATAAGAATGCTAAGGCTTTGGCAGGTACCTGTTGCCATTACAGTGTTTAGCCTTCAGTCTTACGAGTCTTATGCTCACCTCTAGTTTTTTGGCTCATGTTTTTCATTCTCTGTCAGCGGGGATTAACAATATCAAAGGATTGAAAGTTGACCTGGATTCTGTTGAGACCAATATTGTGAGTATCCTTCTGTGCAAATTCTTATAGAATAACATGATCTTATGTTCCTTCATTATCAGGTCTTCTTTGACATTCTTAAGGAGTCGGGGACAACTGGAGACGAACTAATGAAAAAGCTGGAAGTACATGGTGTACATGCAATGCAGGAAGGTCCATGCAAGTATGTTTCTTCTATTACCTTTTCAACACTATTATGTTCCATATTTACCAGTGATGAAAATCATCTTGACATGAGTCCGTTTGCACGATTCTGATAAAGCCTTTACATGTCAGAATTAGGCTTGTCCTTCACCATCAGATCTCAGAACATGACGTGCAGTACACCATAAGTTGCATCCAGGTTATTTAACTATTTTGGTGTCGACTTATGCTTCTTATATCTGTAAATATGGCTGGGCTATAATTGATGATGATTTGATGTCACTCTTTGCAGAAAATTGTGACTGGTCTCCCTGATAAAAATGGTGTCAACTGAGGCTTCTATGTGACCATGGGTTTTAATTTTTGCTATGTTGTAATGAAGTGGTGACACACTACTTATGGAACTCCGCACTATTAAATGAAATCTTTCCATGTCTCATTTGCATAAAATGGTAGTATTATCTTCGTCCACAAAAAAAAAGACTTATTTTTTCATTTTAGTTTGAACATCAAAACTAGTCTGAAATTTTCTCTCTAATGAGATATCTCATTTTATATTTACTGCACTTCAACTCCTTTTTATTCTTTATCTATCTTAATTTATCAACTTTGCATTAAAACTTGTGTCGTTCATATTCATAACCAAAACTATTTTTCACATACGGAGATGGTATGTCTTTTAATTGAAATTTTTGTCAAATTTGTAAGGTAGGTCATAAACTCCTTTTTTGTTGTAGATTTGGGTAATTCAAAAGGCTACTCACAAAGAAAACAAAATCAGGTACGGTAGATGTCAGTGCCCATGTTAAAATGTTACAAGTACATGTTAATGATACTGGTGTAATGTATTTCACTAAATTTGGAATATCTACATCATAATTTCCAGATAACAACACGTCGATTGAAAGAATGGAATTACTATTATTGGCACAGGAATGAATGAGAATCAAAATTAGCAGATCTGTATGATAACCTAAAATGGAGCTCAGCATTTACAAATACAGCCCCCAGCAAGGCAGGAAGTCTACTAGGGGTGCTTGTGAATCGCATCGTTGAGAAGGCGGTTTAATAAGCTCTGCTCCTCGCTGGTGGGATTGTTGTTATGTGTAATACTGTACAGGGTTTGTAGTTCCTCTGAGCTCGCCTTCTTTAGTAGACAGTCAAGTATTTTCTCAGCAGCAGCACGCCTTTCCCTTTTCCTGCCTTCATCATCTTCACTCTTCACACTGCTACTTTCTGCATACTGAGATTGCTGAGGGATCTGCATCAGCGGCCGCGATCTCCAGTAATCTGAGCACACACGATTGTGGTCAAGAGCCTGAATTGCCTGCACAAGTAATGGCAGAATACAGGCATCAGAGAGAGGGGGGGGGGGGGGGGGGGAGAGATGTGTCAATTGCCCAGAATCAAGAATCATACAGATTATACTACATAAATCAAACTGAAGCTCATCATCTTGCAAATAGAACCGATTTAATGGCTTGCCTGCACAATAGCTGGAGAAGAAAAGCCGAACATTTCCATTCCGTCCAGACTCCCTGGAGGCTGCAAAGGGTGAAGGTTCTGTCTTCCCAACTTATGTTGTTTTGCAATCTCCTGATTTACTCTATCCCGAACCAACTCCCAGCATCTAGCAGCAGAGACATGAAAATATACTTCACTAGGACAATGCTCCACAGAAATCTACAAGTCCAACAAGTTAGAACCACCACAATTAGAAATGAACTCAAATCAACAGGATATTAAGGAGAGGGGGAGGGGGTGACAGACAAACATGTTTCTGAACCGCACAAATGGACTACAAAAACATTGAATAAAATATGATTACCATAAATAGAGGTCCAATTTGTCCAGCATCCAGAATCTGAGAGACATAGTAGCACATGTTAGATGGATCTGTGACATCTATGTACCTGACCCGACTCCTAAATCCTGCATTAAATTGAGAAACATTTCATTATGATCAGTACAGATAAAATCTATGAGAACATCTAAGTACTCAGCATCATTTTTTCAACACTTACCCTTTGGGTAAATAGCGCGACTGTCGCACCACAACTTTTCAGCACACACAGCCCCATAGTCCAAGGGTTCGACATTACAATTAATTCTCCTAACCACCTTTGCAATGCGAGGCCCCTTCTGGCGATAATATCTATCCAAGATGTTTGGGGAGCCAGACTGATTACATGGCACAGTTAAACTGTTGTCAACTGCTCCAGAATCAACAATTAACTCCACACTCTTTTTACTATCTCCATTACATGATTTTTCTTCATAGATTTGTTTTGGTTTGTGGCCACCATCTACATTGGCATCACTGCATTTCGGAGTCTCCTTTTTTGGGACATCTCCACTAGAACCTTTACCTGGTATGGAGATTTTAAAGCAAGGGCTGCTATGTGGACTGGTATCAGGACACGTTTCACCTTTTGCGTGGTCTTCAACTTTTACCCCCTCTAAACCAGAACCATTCTTCATCCTCTCAAGAATTGCAGAATGGTCAACAACGACAGTTGTTGAGGCTGGTTTGTCAAGACAATGACCAGAACCAATATTTTCAGGGCAAACTTGCTTCTGAATTCCTACTGTATGCTTCTCAGATGCCTCCTTTACAACAGAAGGTTCTTCGCTTGGTTCACTTCCCGCATCATCATCACTGAGGAGCACAACTTCATTACTACCAGGACATGACAATCGATTCCCTTCATGTTTCTCCGAAGCTAAGCTTTCCTTTGTGGATGGAAGCTGGTTTGACAAGGCCTTGTATCTAGAAGCTAACTGCAAAGAGTTTTCTGGCTTGCAATCCAGAGAAGAACTGGATACCTCAGCTTTCTGGGAAGATGAGTTTGTTGCCTTCATGTTTTGCAGAGCCAATACCACCACAGGTGGCTTCGAATTTTGAGAAGAATTTGGGCTGCCAACAAAGTTGGTATGATTCGGAACAGCTCCATCTGCTTTGCCTTTCTGTTCTTTTGAAGATAGGATGGTGACTTGGGAACCCATATCTTTCACTGCCGATCCTTGAGAGGCATGTGATAATTTACCACTGACCCCAGGTAATTGCTTATTCTCCCTGGAGACATAAGAACTTAGAGAAAGCCCAAGATCAAGTCTTGCCCATCGATATACTGCGCTTAGTTTCCCTTCTAGAGCTTCAACCAAGATATTCAATTCGTTGATGTCATAGCGGAAAAGGAAAAACTTAGCACCCCATGAACATGAACATAGCTGTTTAGCATGGTTCAAGCATGCATATTTATCGGGTGAACAGTGGTGGCAACCTGCAGCAGATAGATGCAAATCAAACAGGCATACACTGCATTCCCTCTCACTAGTAGCATCAAAAGTGCTCTCCATCTTCAGCGCCGTTGAGGAACTGCTAAGGAATTCTCTCCGGACCCTCTCTGTCTCAACGCGAGCCTACCCATAATATAGAAATTCCTTCAGTTCTTCAGAATCATAATATGAATAGCAAAAGCTAAACTTTACAAGAACCCTTATAAATAATTGAAATTTCATGTAATGATCTGTATTCGCGATTGTTGTAAACTACTTGAATAATTCTTGCTAAGAAGAACGTCCGAGCTATGGAAAATCCATCTCGAAAACAGACGGTTACTCCTAGGACCTATAGAACATTCTTGCACAGTGTGCAAGGCTAAGGGGAGTAGCAGAAGCAACAATCACAAGCAACTACACCTAATCCTTTACAGTACCAAAAAAATAATTTATCTGCGGCAGATAGCAAGAATAAATCCCGCACCATCTCCTTAGAAAAAAGAAACTTGAAGTTTGTATGCATTGATAATTTCTCATTTGAAAAGTGCACTTATTAGTTATTTGCATAACCTAAATGGGCCGTATCAATTTGAACAAATTCCAGGATGTTATGTGATATACTACCATTTTCCAATCATAAACGCAATATCTACCTTTTAAACAGAACTTAACTGACCCCCCCGGTAATATAACAGAATCATGTTAACAATTTCAAAATTATAATTAGCAAACAAATTTTTTTTCAGTCCTTAGTACATTTCAATAGTTACAACTTACAAGTGCAACTAATGCTAAGCTCGAAAATGTATAAGTTTGAGCATGAAATAATACCAAGCGTAACCAAGTGAGTGAAGAACAATACCTTTAGCGCTTTAGATAAAACCCCATCCTTTCCACAAACATCCCTCCATCGTAAATTATTTGCAGTAGACTTTCTCAGTAAATTATATTCCCAATTTGCTTTCACGGCTTCTCTAGCAGCACCAAGTAAAAGTTTATCATGTGAAATGGATGTTTTTCGGCCTTGCTCACGATAGAGCTCAATAACATTATGCCCATGAGGCAACCAATCAACAGGAGCAACATTAACTGCTTCAGCACAATTGAAGCCAGAATTAAATCCGGCATGATATGCTCGAGGGAATGTCAAAACAAATTCCCCAGCATTTTGGACACACCGATAAACAGGCACTCCCTCAGATCTTAGGATTGAGGGGGAAAGCTGAGTGACCTGCAAAATATATTGAATATTGGTTGAACTCACATTATTCCGTGTCAACGACTCATTGTCAAAATAAGAGATGGCTACAGAACAACCACCTCTGTATTAGTTACTACATTCGTCCCGCTACAAGTGAGTGATTTCTTTTGGGCACGAGATTTAAGAAATGGTATTTATTGAGTTAAATGGAAAGAATAAAGTAAGAGAGATAAAGAGAGGATAAAGTAGGAGAGAGATAAAGTAAGAGAGAGTAAATGTATTGTTTATATTTTTGCTAAAAATGAAAATCAATCAATTATAGTGGGACAACCAAAAATCAATCACTTGTAGTGGGACGGAGAGAGTACAATTTAACTATCAACAGCAAACCAATCTCTTTAATAATGACAACTGTAGAACTTTCCTAAACAAATTTTTTCCAGCAAATATACTTTCCAGTGACTGGATGATTGCATTTTAGACAAATGGATTTTGTACCCATACTTGCCCAAAACCTGAAATTTGGCCAAATCAAATTCTAAAATGTTGTAGCATATGACATATGTTTAGAACCTTATATTCTTAGACGGCATATGTGATGATAGTGCTCTAAATTCCAATCCACTGAAAGTTTAAGTTGGCCGAATTTATGGGAAATGTCCGTGATTTCAGAAGCAATCAAGTAAAGAACAGAAATAAAGAGACCTACTAACTACATGCGAATCAAAACCAATTGCTCATATTTTGCCAGATAAGCAACTTTAACGTTGTTGAAGTAGTTAAATGGATAAACATATCTCAAAGAAGACCTCATAGCTCATTTCTTAATTCCATACCAATTGCAATTATAGTTCATACCAGCTTATGAAGCAAGTCAGGCTGTTCATCAAAGAGGTCTGGCAGATGTTTCTTCATGGCTGCCTCCAGCTTTAGGGCATCCGATCCTGGAACCCCATACCACAGTTTTGGAGCACCCCAATGCAGGTAATTCAATGAATACAAGTGGTGATCCTCAACATGCTGTTACCAATCAACAATACAAGAGTAAGGAATAGAAGAAGGCCAGAATCGCCACAAAGCATCAACACTGGATGATGGTCAACAGGAAAACAGATTGACCCAGATCAATTAAAAAAATCATTCATAATGCTGAACCTAAATCTAAGCATTGGAAAGTTTTAGGCAAGTGTAGGAACAAATAAGTACAATTAATACTCCAAATTGCCAAAAGTATCTCTATAAAGGAGAGAAAAAGAGGTAGGCTTAAATAATGTGAAGAAAAATATGCTTTATTTAAATTCAAAGTATTAGCTGAGCTTAACTATACACAAGTTCTTAGTTACAGATTATATTTATCTATTTCAGTTATATGCAGAGATAAGTATAATTTAAGAGAGTAGTGTGTTCAACATAGGAATATTTGTCTCAGAAAACAACCAGATTAATAGAGAGAAGACAGTCCTTACCCAACAAAACGACGAAAAACACATCCCTATATACAGCCAAGGAACTAGAACACCAGATATATCACTGCTTTCAAATGAGAGAACAGAACCCGGAAGCCTAGGGAAGTTATTTAAGTTCCATCCCGAATTAATATACTTTACATCAGAATCTGAACTAACTTGCTCAGCAGTTTTAGGAAATCCACTGCCAAATACGCCTGTTTCGAGATCAGCCCCGTAAAGCACCTAAAACGGAAGCTAAAAAGATCAGAATTTAAATGCATGGATTATAAGTTTCACACTGATTAGAAAAAATCATTCTAGAACATTAAAAGCAACCGAAGAAAAATTATAGAATTACCTCAATTTCTTCAGTTGGTTTCTCCACCATCCGCCAATATTCTCCCTCAATATTTTCTACTGAAGGCTTCCAGTCCTGCCGCTGAATCACTGAGCCATTACCTACCGATTCTGAACTATTGTTACCTCGGAAGTACTGGACCTTGAAATCATCAGCATATTTCTGGAATGCATCCAGGGTAAATTCTGAACCAGGTTCAAAGCCAAACCTATCAGCCTCATGTAGTCCAAATTCATCTGGGATTTTGATTTCCTCATTATTGGTTTCATTATCAAGTCCATTTTTCATGCATCTTCTCTTTTTCCTCTTTTTATTATGATTAACTTGCAATATCTTTCTCATTGTATTCCTATTCTGAAGCTTGTCAATCCTTTGAACTCGAGTAGCAAACTTGGACTTCTCCCATATCTCTCTCTCCTTTAGAGGACAAGGAGGCTTCCATGAAGGAGGTGGTACTATGCGGCAAATCCCATAAATTTCTGCTTTAGCACGTATACTAGAAATGTATTTTAAGGTGTCCTCAAACTCCTATCAGATAGAAAAATAATTTCAATCATGAACTATCATAAAGAAAATAATTAAAAGCAAACTGACGTCATAGTAAATATCAAAATCAATACGGTGAACATCCAATGATTGTTACTGTCTACTGAGGTTTGAAAGATATGGGTTACAAGTAATTCAAGGGACAATAAAGACCTCTTCAGAAGGATAAAACACAGGAGCCGCCTCAAGATCGGGCCTGCGAGCTTCTTCTGGACGCCAGTTTGCGGTTACCTGTTCCAAATTCATTTAACATGTTTACATTTGTAGCAACTAGCATGCAAAGTCAAAACAAAGTTTAAATATCCAATTAGGTCAACAGGTATACAACTATAGTATAAACACACCAGCACAAAGCGATAATGTAATTAACACTTGGAGTTGGAACCAATGCCTGCTAGAAATAATCAAACAAACATATTTTTCATCTTCCAAACCAATAAATTTCTAATTATGAACTCATCCATCATAACACAACCATTACAATTTACAAAAACCAATGTATTAACTGCGAGCATCCCCTAACATTCCTAAGCTGTAGAGTAACCCTAGTTGATTAAGGATGATATGAGAGGAAAATATTTCAGAATGTAGTTGCATAATAAGTATTTACATGATCACATCTCAACTGCTTGTACTTTGCATTTCTTTAGAAATGAAATGAATAAGTTTTGAGAGACTTGCCTTTTGGCAGTTCTTACAAGATTCACACCCACGAATGATCCCTTTAGGGAGTTGGTGCCTCAAGACATGCTGCATCTGTAGAATGCAAATTATGTAATGAATTATACTATAGATTCATGGAAGAGCGAGTGCACATATCACATTGAGCTACACTGGACCAACCTGCTGAGATTCGTGTTCATCACCAGAACTGTGATCAAGCTGGCTATACTTTATTCCAACCCTACGTGTAATGGACTTCGTAGCTTTTGAGTCATCATTACTGTCAAAGTCCACCTCTGTCTTGACTATTTGTTGTTCAAAAGCATTGCCAGAGCTTGAGTAACTGCCAACTTGATTATCCTCTGACCTCTTTAAAGTCAAGGGCACAAGTGACTCAAAACCAGGGGGGATTGAGGGAATCTCCATACAGTCGTCTTTGATGCAAGGTCCAACAAGTTCTGTGCCCATTACTGATGATAAACAGTGACAAAACTTAGGCTAAAGTCCATTTTTCTCAAAGATGATAAACTGATGCTGCCCGAAAAGAAGTAGTGAACAAATGACTTGAAGCTAGTTTTCTTAGGGCACAGATATCTGATTTTAGAAGCTGAAAGTATTTACAAAATTCCAATAGTCACAAGATAGCAGAATTGAGTTCCTAGATCAATCAAATGAATCCAGATAACTTATTCAACACTGCCCTTTCTGAATCTTGCTTAATACCTGCACAAAAAGATTACTATTATCTGGAAAGTAAATGCAGCTTCGTAAATCAAGAAAGTTACACCAAAATATTTTAAATTATTCGAATGCACAGGGCTGTATTAAGATTAAATACTTATATGAACTTCGATTTTGATCTACCTTCTACAGAGATAGGAAACTGAACAAGGATAAGAAAAGGAAATGCCACTGGAATGTCACTATGAAGCTACCATGTCATATAAGACTAAGTTGATCCCAGTGAGTCTTAACAGATCTAGAGGCATCTTATAGCAGCTTGTGAGGCAGAAGTCACCAAAAAAGTCAAAATGCAAATAATGTATCTGGGTGGAAATATTAGCAAATCCATCATATTCTCACAATGTATCTATCATTCTCACATGACTTTAACTCCCAAATCATTCTTTAATTAGATCATGCAGCTGATAAGAATACGTCAATTTCTGGATCATATTTTTTGCTCTTTCCAATCACGCAAAAGACTGTAACAGGAACACAAGTCTATTTCATTTAATAATGGTTTTAGACTTTCACGGTAGCTTCTAGCATATGTTATCGTTTTATCGAAAACATTGGTTCCCGTCAAAGTAATTTAATACTCCATCATTAAGAAGACATCGAATAACCCATCAGATTAACAGCTTTTAAGAATGGGGGTGGGGGGAAAAGTCATTGGCGACGAGAAACAGTACAGATCACAACGGATAATTTAGATCTAAGAATGAAAAAATAGACTCGTATATCTGACTGAATATATAAACGGACAATTTAGATCTAAGAATATAAAAAACAGACTCACATATCTGACTAATTTATAGTACTTACTTAGCTCCCCAAATTGCCAACCTCCTGGTGCAAACAGACAACCCCGAAACAGATGTACAGTTCAGAAACGGATAATCAATAAATCAAACCCTAATAATCATATGTCAGATCAACATTTAAACGCCCTCAACAGAGCAAAAACACAAATTGAAGAAAGTGGGTCAAATCGTGATATGAATAAGCAGATCTAACCCTAATTCAACTTCCAATTGACTTGCAGTCACGCAAACATCGACCAATTTTACAGATTGTATTTGATGAAAAATTAAAGAACAGTCCCAGTTCGATAAAACCAGAGCAAAAATTACTATTTTAAGCCCAGATTTGATCTAGCTTCAACCTTAGTTCTGAATTCACATGAAGGTGGATAAGGGTACATACCATATCAATTAATTTCTCTAAAGAATAAAGGTCCAACTTTGTTGCTTAAAACAATTTCATTAGTCCCTTCAATAGTAGTACTAAGCCTAAGGAATCAAACACAGCAAAGGAGAGGAAATAAAACCCTAATTCCTAATACAAGAAATGCATAAACTGTAGCAGTTACCGGACCTTGATTTGCTATGAAACCATGTGCTCATCATCACCAATTCCTGGTTAAAATTATATTTGTAGCATTTATTGCTTAAGATCAAACTCCTAATTTGTTTTGTTAGTTAATAAGTTCATCGCCATCTCACGTTTATAATATGTATATCCAAAATATTTCTTAGTGTCGTAAAAAGGGGGATTTCTTCAAAACATTTTAGATTTTTCTCGCGGATAGTGATCAAAATTTGTCTGACATAAAATACATTATCTACAATTGAAGTGGACTATTACAAATATGGTACTAGTAGTATTTTACTTTTTAATAAGCAACTATTGATCAAATGTACATTATGTTGGTTACATTTGATTCCACTCTAACAGAAAAGGCGATACATTTAAAGTGCCGCTGCCTTTTTTCAATAATGTCATCACATTAATAAAGCGCCGCTGCTTTTTTTTTCACTAATATTCACAATTATCTTTAGTACTACTTGTATACTCATATAATTTTACTTTTTTTTTTTGGACATACACACCTATATCATGGAATTTTCAAAAAGTTATATTTTTCCCACGAACTTTAAAATTAACAAATAATATCACGAACTTTACCCTGAGTTTATTACTATTTTCCACCAATGAAATTCCGACTATATTAATAGATTGAAGAACAATTTTGGAGGGTGTGCTTCAAGAAAAATTATCTTCAAAGATTGAAAAACTTGAAACTTTCAAAGTTGTTGTCAAGAAATTACAAAAAAAAAAATTGTAAAATAAAATTATTTGCCTTAATTTTTGCATTTTTGAGAAATAACAAACTTAGGGTAAAATTCATGATATTATTTAACAATTTCAAAATTCATGGAAAAAATCAAACCTTTTGAAAGTTCTATGATATTATATTTTACTTTACTTATATACTCATAGTTCCTAAACACGAGATGTTCATATAAACGAACAAAGATGAGTAGTTAATTTAGTTTTCATTCTTCACTTAAGTGAGTACTAAATTTAGTCTGACAGCTATCTCGTTTGTGGTTTCTCATTTTTTCCCTCTAAATGATGAACTTGATATTGTCGAGTATGTAAAATAAATTATGATTTACAAAGTTTAAGACTTTAAGTAATACTAGTAATAAACTCATACATGTTGCTTGATAATCTCTTGCAATGCTAATAGTATGCTACCTTAAGTTAATAAGTTTAATTTAAAATTTGTGTTGCTTTAAGTGTTATGGAAGTGGACACAAAAACTCTTACTCATACTCCCTCTGTCCGCAATATGAGTCTCATTTCTTTCTGGCGCGGTTTTAGATAATATTTAAAAAAGTGGATGAAAAAAAAAATAATGACATATAAGTCTCACTTATATTATACTATTAATGAAACGTGAGTGAAATGAGTTAGTGGAATATACCATCTACAATAAAAGTCTATTCACCGAGATTCCTGTTCATGAAAAAAAACGAGATTCCTATTCATAGACAGAGGAAGTATTACATTAATGATTTTTACTTTTCCATAAAAATAGGAGAAATGCAAGAGAAATAATTTGACACTAGGCTTTATACTATTATTCAATTTACAACTAATAATGTCTTATAGCTAGCTACTAACTCTCACAATTCTTAATAGGAGATCCGTTGGCCATACAAGTGATGTTGATCAACATTGTATTGTTGTTCCACATTGAAATTGATGCAGTTGGTATTTGTTTTTCCTCAGGACTGCTTAAATGTATCTAGCATAGTTTGCATGTGATTTTCAAGTTGTTTCTGGGTTGTTAGTTTCATTTACGCATTTTAAAACCATTTTTAATTACAAATAACTGTTTTCAGCCTTTTGTTGCATTTTGTGAACTTGTCTGGTGATATTAGCCGGAATATTTTCTTTTAAATATCCGGAAACATTAATTACTTCTTTATAGGAGGATTCTAAATAATTTTATTGGGAATATTGACTCCTAATTCAATCCAATAGATTAAGTCCAAGTACAATTTTAGGTGCCGTTCAAATTTTAATTTGCATTGACAAATTGACTAATACAGTACGCAATTGTAACAAGGCATAATCCTCCCTCATTTCATGACAAAATATTTCAATTGCCATTCTAACGTGATCGCGATTTAAATTTTTCATTTAATTTTTCTCATTCTAAGTAAGCGGATCCCACTATTCACACATTCTATTATTAAAAAAAATTATATAAGGCCCACATTTTAATAACTTATTTCATCATTTCTCTTTATAAAGTCAAATAATTTATTAAAGCGATTCAAAATATCACTATAAAAAGTGGACAGAGGGAGTAACAATTTTTCCATAAACTCTAGTTATTTGTTACTCCCTTCGTCCCCCAAAATTTGTCCCAATTTGACCTGACACGGGTTTAAAAAAATTATTTGACTTTGTATTAAATGAAGGAGTGTAGCGGAATAAAAATCACACATTGAGGAGATTGAGAATGTATTTAATGTCTATTTTTGATAAGATTCCAAATAGGACAAACTTTGAGGGACGGATGAAAACGATAAAATGGGATAAACTTTGGGTAACGGATGGAGTGCTAAGTACCATGCAATCAACAAACAACCCAAACGAATTCTTACACCGATTGCAATCAACAGACAACCCAAACAGATTCTTACACCGTTTAAGATATTCAGTTAAGTAGCTAGTGAGCTACTGAAACATGTAGTATAAGAAATGAGACATAGATCCATCTTTTATAGGGATTTTGAATGTAATTAGACGGTCAAGGTTGAACACAAATTTATCAAGATTACCCCAATAAATACATGGTGATTAAATTAGGATTTTCTGACGACCACGCGATAACTAATCATCATCGCAAAATTCCCATAAATATCGAAGAAAACAAGGACAATCCATTTCCAATATTAATTGTTGTATATAAAAACCCTCTAAATTTTTAATTTCTTTCCATCATCCTCTAGATCACAACCCCAACAAAAATGGTCTTCGCTTCTCACGATGCCCCCCGGCTGGCGGCCGTAGCCCTCCTCCTCCTCGCCACCGCCAGCGCCGTCCACTCGATCGGCGTCAACTACGGCACCCTCGGCGACAACCTCCCGCCGCCAGCCCAGGTGGCGCAGTTCCTCAAGGACAAAACAACCATAGACCGCATAAAGATCTTCGACGTCAATCCCGACATCCTCCGCGCCTTCGCCAACACCGGCATCCTGGTCGCCGTCACAGTCCCCAACGACCAGATCCCCTCCCTCACCACCCCCAAGGCCGCCCGCCGCTGGGTCTCCACCCACATCAAGCCCTTCTACCCTGACACACACATCAACTATTTAATCGTGGGGAACGAGGTCCTCCACTGGGGTCCACAGAACCTCATCGACAACCTTGTTGCCGCCATGAAGGCCCTTCACAAGGCCCTCCACATGGAAGGTATGAATGAGATCGCAGTCACCACTGCCCACTCCCTCGCCATCCTTGAGCCCTCCGACCTCCCCAGCCTGGCCCGCTTCCGAGCCGGCTGGGACGTCGGGGTGCTGGCGCCAATGTTGGACTTCCACCGCCGTACAAAGACGCCGTTCATGGTCAACCCTTACCCTTTCTTCATGTACTCACCGGAGAAGGCTGACATGGCGCTTTTCCGCCCTAATAAGGGGCTCTTCGACAAGTACACGCGCCGCACCTATGGGAACCTCTTTGACTTTTTGATGGATTCGGTGTATGTGTCGATGAAGAAGCTGGGGTATGGAGACGTGGCGATTTCGGTGGGGGAGACGGGGTGGGCATCGCAGGGGGAGGTCTTCGAGCAACCTAAGTGCTCGGTGGAGAACGCGGCCGCATACAATGGGGCGTTGGTGAAGCATTTCGGCTCCGGGAGAGGGACGCCGTTGATGCCACGGAAGAGGTTTGAGACCTACATATTTGCGCTCTTTAATGAGAATCAAAAGACGGGCTCTTTGGCGGAGAAGAACTTGGGCCTTTTCAGACCCGATTTCACTCCGGTCTATGATGTAGGAATCATGCGAGGTGCTGCTGGTGCTGGTGCTGGTGCTGCCCCTGCTAAGGTAACTTAGCGATGCTGCGTTAGTAAAGTCATATTCCTTTTTTTAATGTTCTAACATAATAAAGTCATTTCTATTTCTATATGATATGGTAATGGTGCAGAATATTCCGATTGGGATGGGTAAAAAGTGGTGCGTGAGCAACTCGGACACAAGCGAGGCGGTGCTGCAGAGCAACATAAACTACGCGTGCAGCCAAGGGATAGACTGCAAGCCCATTCAAGAGGGAGGCGCGTGCTTCACACCCAACACTCTTAAAGCTCACGCTTCCTACGCCATGAATGCTTACTTTCACGCGCAAGGTCTCAATCCACACAGTTGTGACTTCGCCGGCACCGGTGTAGTTATCTCAACTGATCCTAGTAAGTCGTAACCCTTTCTCAAGCTCACTCTTCTTATGAAATCTCCCTCCGTCCCAGATAATTCGACCCAGTATTCCATTTCGGGCCGTCCCACATAATTTGTCCCATTTCACTTTTATCATCTTTGGCAGTGGACCCCATATTCCACTAACTCATTCCTACTCACATTTTATTATAAAACTAATATTTTAAAAGTAGGACCCACATTCCACCAACTTTTTCAACTCACTTTCCATTAAATTTCTTAAAATCCGTGCCGGGTCAAGTGTCCCAAATTATCTGGGACGGAGGGAGTAATATTTGTGTGGTGCATTGTGTTGTTCAGGTACACCTGCATGCAAATACGTCGCTTGAGAAGAAGCCATTTTTGTTGGTGGTGAGATTTAGACTTCAATTAATTATACTCCGTTTATATGTCTGAAGTCTAGAAAGAGGGATCAACCTATAACTAATTCATTCCAAACAACTATATATATTTTTCGCAATATATATTTGTTGCTATATTTCATTATTCACTCAATTATATTTGCATCAAATTAACTAATGCGTGCTTTGTTTTCTTAACGAGTAACATGCTACACACAAACAGTCTTTTATTTTCGATTATACGTATCTAATTATAAAAAATCACCGATTCTGGTTATATAATCGCAAGTAGTAATTTTTAATATACAGAGTTAATATATTAATAGTCATTTTCATATTGTAAAATATAAATTAAATAGCCATAAAAGTAATTAAAAATGGCCTAAAAGATTATTTTACCCTTAATTGCCAAATTCATATTACATCAACGAGTTCAAAAGGGTAATGCACAACCGATAATACGTTACTCGGTTAATTTATATGGTGGCTTAAATAAACCCAATAAAATATGGAAAACAACACCGATCTAACCTGTATCAGAGAAATAGTAGTATATGTATACTGTTAATTTATCTCGAAAACTAAACAATAGGGTGGAGTTCGATTTCCTAGATAAAATAATATTAAGATATAATTTAGGATTGAGTTGTGAGATTATTTAGTCATAGGGGGTTAGCTATGACTAATTATCCCAAGATTATCCTTCTAGAATTGAGCTGTGGGATTGAATCTCATAAACCAAAGACAGACACTACATATTTAATACGGGATACAATCTTGCAAACCGAACACCTCCTATGTAAATCTAGGATATATATCATTTTCCTAATGAAAAGTAGCTACTAAGAGCATACACAATGGTAAATAGGCTAGCCATAGGCTAACCTGTTTCTCTTCCTGCCACATCATCCAGTACTAAAATTCCTCCTGCCACATCATCAGGACAAGCAACTGGACAAGCAATAGGCTAGCCACGTCATCAACACTATTAAAATAAACAACTAATAAATTTATGGAATTAAACACAAAATGCGGAATTAAACATACGGCACGTATATGGAAAAATTCATTACTTTCACTAAAATAAAAAAAATTACATTAATTTAAAAAAATACCATAATAAAAAAAATACATTAAACCAAAATAACTATCGTTATGCGATCCTCCGCGCCCACAACTCTTCAATTAAATCATTTTGGAGTTGTATATGCGCATCCACTTGGTGCATGTCGGCAAGTGCCTGGAGGCGGCCGGCTTCATCGTGAGGTACCCCCCTTCGTACGTTGGGGGTGGCTACGCCGTGGCTTGGACGTACATTATAGAAGCAATGCAGCCGACATCCCACAAACGCGTTGGACCCTTAATTGCTGCCCATCGAGCCTGGAGAACACCAAATGCGCGCTCCACGTCCTTGCGTGCCGACTTCGGTCGTTCCGCAAAGTAGGCCTTCCTGTCCTCATTTGTGCATCTGATTGTCTTGACAAAGACGGGCCACCTAGGGTATATCCCATCCGCCAAGTAGTAGGTCATATCATACCGGTTGCCGTTGGTGACAAAACTGATGGTCGGACCGACCCCCTGGCACTGCTCATTGAAAAGGTGCGACGAGTTGAGGACGTTTAGGTTGTTGTTCAATCCGGTTACCCCAAAATACGCGTGCCAAATCCACAGCCGGTAATCAGCTACGTCATCGAAGATCATCATGGGATTCTTTCCCTTGTAGCCGGGGTGGAGAACCCCTTCTAGGCAGCGGGACAGTTCTTCCACTCCCAATGCATACAATCTATGTTGCCTAACATCCCCGGAAACCCATGCTTCTCCCCGTGCATCTGCAACAGATCTTGACAGACTTGGGGGTTAGGGCTTCGAAGATACTGTTCCCCGAATATTTCAACGACGCCCTCACAGAAAGTCTTCAGACACTTCAGGGCACTCGTCTTATGTGGAGGTACTCGTCCCACATGTCTGCCGCCCCTCCGTAGGCCAACTGCCTGATTGCCGCAATGCACTTTTGAATAGGGGTGTGGCCGGGTCTGCCAGCCGCATCGTGCCTGAAGCGGAAACACAGATATCGACGCTCCAAAGTGTCAACGATACGTATAAACATCTCCTTGCGCAACCTAAAACGCAGCCTGAACATGTTGGCGTTAAACCGCGGTCGCTCTGCGAAGTAGTCGTTATATAGCCGCTGATGTGCAGCTGCGTGATCCCGAGGAATCACTGCTCGGCGGTGGACCACGGGTGGACGTCGAGGTACCGCCGGCTGCATAGCCCTTTGTAGCAGCCGGTCTATCTCACCCTCCGTATAGGCCTCCAATGCTTCGTCCATTTGCCGTTCGTACTCCTCATCACTACTACCACTACTACCACCCGCGTTACTCATTTCGCGTTGTTGTTCTTGTACAGAAATTAAGAGAGAGAGAAAACTCGTTAAAACAAGCGGTGTGAATGAAAATGACGTGAAAATTGCGTTTATATAGTGTTTTGAAAATTTAATAAAAAAAAAAAATTGCGCTGGCCGATCGCTGGCCGATCGCCAGCCTACAATGATGGCGAGCGGATCGGCGAGCGCTCGCCGATTGCTATAGTTCAGCGAGCGGACCGGCTAGCGTCGGGTATCGGCTAGCCGGTCGCTCACCTATTACTGTGAGTGCTCTAAATGTGCACATTGAATCGTTCTTGGGTAGACTAATAGCAATCAAACTACTTATATACAAACCCAAAAATAGGACCCGTTCAACTCAATGATGAACACGAATCCAGTATGCTACAGTCAAACTTGAATATAACCCACACTAATTTTGACTATATTGTAATACACACTTACAGTCAACTATTATTGTTATATATAAAAGCGCATCACGTACACATGTCTTTTACACTACACTTTTACCGAAGATCTCAAGGGCAGACTAGTGATGCAACGTAAAACCCTATATCTGGTGAGGAACAAGTAGATACTACCACAACCTCACCAAACCACGAAAGTATCCGGACACTCGGTCAAAAATTTCTCAGATCTCTCAAAAAAACCAATTCACAGGGTTATCACCACTAGAATTTTTTGTAATAATATTTTTTCATCTTTTGAAATTGGAAGTTTGTACAAAATTTTAAAAGTTTTATCTTTTAACCTTGATTACCAACCAAATTACACATTATCCTCCTATACTATTTGATCTGTCAGGTTTTTGTTTAGGGTAAATTATTAATTGGTAATTTGGTGTTGAGTAAACGTAGGACGATCAGTAGAGGTGATTTATCTAGAAGAAGTGACATACGAATGCAACAAGTAAAGATAGGATAACCAAACTAATCCCCAACTTATAACTTGTGTTCCACGCTCTTTTATTAATTACTTTGGCGGCTCATTCACACGACTTCAAATTTAATCATTCATACTAGTAGTATTATTAGTTAAAACGCATTATTATTGTGTTAATTACGACTTATAATGTTAGTAGAAAAATACTAGTCAGAGTCAGATTTTCAACTAGTCCGTCACAATTCAATTAGTGTGCAATAATCCATCTCATAAATTCTTATACTATTGTGTTTTTATTCACTCAAGGACAATAAATAAACTATACATTCAAACACTAGAATATTATTGTAGGTAGCGATAGGAGCTTTTACTTTCGGTTTTCATCTAGAAAATTTGAAACTGAATATCATATTGTAGGGGTTAATTTAATTGTGACGTAATTAGTAGCGCACAAATAATAGAGTATATAGTGTGTATATATGAAAAAAGTGCAGAAGTCGTAGTTGTTCGTCTACTATGCTCGCCGGCCACACACGACTCTCCTACTAAACTCGACTTGTAATAAATTATACACTCTTAATTAGCTTACGCGCCCAGTGACGCATTCTCACTTCCTTTCACACACATCATTTTATTTTATTCTACTATAAATCTAGTTAGGTATTTTCCAAAATAATAATTGTTGTCAACAACTTGAGCGCTAAAGCTCTAGAAATATCGAATGAAATTAAAATCTATGTTACGATACTTATTTATCTAAATATTACCATCAAATACTGATTTTTCTCAATTATAGTAATTTCTTCGAATTTAATTTTATATAAATTTGGTTAAAAGAAAATTAGTCAATTTACACAAAAGCGATTGATATAAATGGAAAACTGATAATTAAAGATGTTCCAGATTTTGATAATTCATAGTTCGTATTTGACTTTTTTCTGAAAGAGGAAGCATCGTCCAAATTCTCCCTTTCTAACTGATTTCCTGTATATGAAAGGTCAATTGTTTTGCATCAAGTCAAACTGTCTATTCTGAATTTGTAATAGTCCATCTACCCAAATTTCGGATATATATACATCCTCAATTGGCAGTCATTTTCCATTACTCAAAAAAAGTATCAAACACAAAAACAAATTAAAATGGTGATGAAGAGAAATAGAGAAGGATCCGATGTGGAGGATATTAACATACATACGATGGCCAATTGGCTGATGCTATTATCCGGCAGCCAAGGTCGAGAACCAGAAGAAATAAACCGCGTGTTCGGGTGCAAGACATGCAACCGGCAGTTTCCGTCCTTCCAGGCTCTCGGCGGCCACCGCGCCAGCCACAAGAAGCCGAGGTTGGCGGCGGAGGCGACGCAGGTGAAGCCGAAGACGCACGAATGCGCCATCTGCGGGGTGGAGTTCCCAATCGGGCAAGCGCTAGGCGGCCACATGAGGCGGCACAGAGGTCACAAACCGATTGTGAATAGCAGGAGAGTTTTTTGGCTGGATTTGAACCTCACTCCCTCTCAAAATAAGTTTGTTTCAGCCAGCATCGCTCCTGCCGTTAATTGTTTTTTATGATTAGGATTTTCTGTTTCTTTGTATTTACCACAACATTCACCTTTTATTCAATTATCTATATATTCTTTCGTTTATTCAGATATATGTAATCTATGGTGAGTGTTATATTGCTAATTAATACTTAATTGCTAATTACAACTAAATAATAGTCATTAGATATTCAAATTAAGAGTCTAGATTATCAATCCTGAAATGTTAATACGATCAACAAAAAACGTTAAGGTCAATTTACAACAAATTAGTTGTAACGAACTTTTGAAAAATATCTCATTACTTTAAAACGCATATAACTTTCTCGATTTAAATTAATTTTTCACACAACATATATCAAATTAAAGATAATTTCATAAGGATTCTAACGAGATCTCACTTGCATATGTTTCGACGTCAAAATTTGAAAAAAATTTCAATTTTTTTTAATTTTTTCGTATAGCAGAAATATCAACATAGTATATAAAAAATGTCAATATAATACATGTAGAAGGTCAATATAAGCAATGCGTTAACATTCTCAAAGCATTGTGTTGATATTTTCAAAACACTGTATTGACATTTTCATCCAAAACCCTAATTTGGTAGTTTTTTTTTTATCTTTTTCAATTTAATTAATAAAATCGAAAATTACACGTGGCAAATTGTAGACCACAAGTTTTCTAAAATTCTATAATCTTAAATTAGTTGTAGCTAGCAATTAAATAATAAGTTAGCAATTGACACTCTCCTATACTTCTATGTATCTCATTTTTATGTATCATTCCGTATATATCTCACTATATAATTTAAGTTAAAAGCAAAAACAAAATGGATTTACAGTATCGAAGAGGAAATTAAATCCATTTGTGCATGTACCTGATTTGATGCTATTTTAGTTAGGGGTGCTTAAACGGTTCTCCGGTTCTCGGTTAATCGGAATTGGAACCGGAACCGACCGGTTAATTGAGGAACCGGAACCGGAAAATTCGATTCCGGTTCCGGTACCGGTTCCAACTTTTTAAATAACACCGGTTCCGGTTCGGAAACGGAACCGACCGGTTCCTAACCGGGAACCGGATTATAATTCAATTTTATTTTTTTATAATTTAATATACTAAAAAATCTAATTTATTGAATTAATTTTGAATTAAAGTAAAATAGTTTGAAACATTGAGTGAATTTTAGATTTAAATGTTTAATCTGTGATACTTTGAATCTATAATTATTTTCCTAATCCATTTTTTATGAACTAACTACAATGAGTAGAACATCATAAGTTTGTTTTTAGTTTTCAAAAGAACTTATACAAATACAATATCATTTCATATGATATATTTATTACAAATTTATGTAACAATTCATTTAACATACGATTTTAACATATTTGTGAATAATTTATTAAGTGTTCCGGTATAAACCAAATAGTCACAACAATATCAATTAGTATTGGAAATTCCAATAAATACTATGTTTAGCCAAAAAAGGGAAAATGAAATTCAATTTTAAAACTCATTTTTTTAAAAAAAATTGCTAAAGTTTAGAACTCCTATTTTTGTATTAGTAAAAAATTGCTAACATAAACTAGTCCGACCCGACCTACTACACTTGGCATCACTCTTATCCATATATGAATATTATTGTATTGTTGGTTTGTATTTTGTGTATTTATTTTAATTTTTAGGTATTATTTGTTATAATTCTAGATGTTGGATTATTATTTTTTTAGTATTGAACTATTTAAAATTATAAATAAATTCGGATTAAAATTACACATCGGTTCCGGTTCGGAACCGGAATCGGCCGGTTCTTAACCGGCCGGTTCCAAACCGGAACCGATCGGTTCCGGTTCCGGTTCCAGTTCTTGAATTTATGAAAATTTAAAACCGGTTAACCGGTCAATCGGTCCGGTTAGAACCGGAACCGACCGAATAAGCAGGCCTAATTTTAGTGTTTTAGGTAAAATTTACTATATATGTTAGTAGTGTTATACTAGTACAAGTTTACATAGGAGTATATTTTAAACATATTCCTAAGCACAAGGGGATAGAAAAATATGACGAGGTGTAGACTTGCAGTTCAATCACTAACACACGTCTAGTTCAATAAAAAATGAGCAGTGATAAACGTACATACTTTCTACGTACATAATTGGATATTTTAGGTAATTTACGTTTAAAATCGGTTCATGATTTTTATCTATTTTAAAATTAATTAGCATAATACATATGTATCCTTTGAAATAAATATGCAATAAACGTGTGAGGATTTTTCTCTCAAGTCTCAACAAAAACTTTCTCCTTTCTCTCTCTCTTCTCTCTCTCATCTCTCTGTCTTCCAAATTGTTAGGATCGACGACCCCACCACCGCTCAACTTAGGCCGGAAAAATCCATTACTTACGGCCTTCGAAGTCGTCGCCGACTCTACGGTGTGCCGAGCATGAACTAAAGAAGCCGCAGTTGATATATGAGAAATTGATAGAGATAGAGGAGTCGTTAGAATATTTGAGGAGAATGAATTTTAAAAATCGAGTTACATAAAGGGAATAAATATTTGAGGAGTTTGTTAGAATATCTGAGTAACAGAAAGTGAAATTCGAGAGAGAAGGGAACGTGGAGAAGGAGATGAAAATGAATTTGCTTTCTGAAATAGCACTTGTATTATTAAATTATTGAAAATTAACAATACAATTCTAATATTCCAATTTAGATAATTAAATCAATAGTAGTAGTACTACTTTTTATACTAGTACCTGATAATGATATGACCCGGGACCAATTGTAGTGTGAGAATTGCTATCACTAATTAATAAATAATTAATTAATTAATAGCCACCAATATTAAATTAATACTATGTAATTTAATCACTATTTTTTAAAAAATAATGAATTTCTAATTATATAAATGTCTGCCTTCTTTTTAAAAATGTAATATAATAGATGGTTTCAAAATATATGTTTAATAATTTCAAAATATTTAATTAGTTGTGAGACGCATCATACTATGTTTATCTAATTTTAATCAAATGTCAATATTACATACAATTATTTTTTTATTAAGATATTCGAGTATAACTTTAACCAAATGTCAATATTACATGTAATTATAACTATATAGTTTTAAAATATTAAATAGTAGATGAGTTAAGACCATACAATTATTTTTTAATTAAGATATTCCGAGTATAACTTTTTCAAAAAGAAAAATCAATAAAGTATTTTTTACTACAAAAATAATTGGATAAAAATCACATTTCTCATTTTAGATTATTTTCATAATCATATATTAACAAATTGATTCAGAATTAAGATATAAATAATCGTAAGCTCTACTAATACGGATAAAAATCACATTTCTCATTTCTCATTATTATTTTTAACTGAGGTTCGATGTAAAGTAAAAAAATAATAATAATTAAAACAAAATTGAAAAGTAAAGAATGAAAATTTTAAAATCAAAGTTATAAACTCAATTAGTATAAATATACTATAATTCAAATTTTAGTCTGTTGTATGATATAGTAAATTGAGCCAAGAACACTACTCTATAAGAATAAAAACATTAGTCATATAAATAGATGAGTTAAGAAGATGTGTTTTTTTTAGTGACGTTCACTTGTAACATTCCAGAAATTATGAAGTTATTGAAATTAAAATTTTATAAAGTAAAGAATTGAGCTAATATATCTAATATTTTATTAAAAGTTAATTATATATCTTTAAATATTATATATATGAGTTAGGAACATATTATTTTTTTTTTTTTTATCAAAGTTCAATATAACATTCCAAAAATTAAGAATTACAAGAAAATATTTTTTGGAAAGTAAGAACTAAAATTGAAATTATGAAAATTTTAAAATCAAATGTAAATTTAATGAGTACTTTGGTATATCATATATTCGATTATAATTGTTGCATGTTACAAATATTTGAGCTAATAACTCTTAGAAAATGTTATTTACATATCATTAAAATTTAAATAGATAAATTATGAACATGCGATCATTTATTGATCGAATTTCAACATAGTCTTTCAAAAATTATAAATTAAGGAAATTATAATTTTGAAAAGTTAAAAATTAAATAAGTAAAAATTTTAAAGAATTAAATAATCAAAATCAAAACTGTAAACACTAAACTCCATTAGTAATATTACACCATATATCAAATTTTAATTTATTGCATGTTTTAGTGGGACAGACTAAAAAGGAAATTCGACCTTTTCAATGGGACAGTGACAGTATTGTATAAAGAAAAAGAGAAATACTATTTGAATATATTAAAAATATGAAATAAATAAAATAAGAATATGTGATTTTTTTAATCAATGTTCGTCTGTAACTTCTAAGATATTAAAATTTAAAGAAATCAAATTTTAGAAAATAAAAAATTAAAATTATAAAATTCTTAAAATCAAAATCATATACTTATTAGTTACTACTACTATATAATACACTTAAAGAAATCAAAAGGAAATTCGGTCTATTTATAAATTCGGTCTATTTATATAGGACAGAGAAAGTATTTTATAAGAAGAAAAGAGAAAATATTATTAAAAATATTAGTTGACTTTGTACTTCAGACGTTCAGTTAAATATCTAATAAATGAAATTTTATAATATACTACCATTTAATAATCTTATTCAACCAACCTTTCAAGTAGCTTAGAAGTTAGATAATCCAATTACTAAACGGAAAATTGATTCAATGCTTTGAGAAACTATGCCGTTTAGTTCCACAATATTTGCTGCTGTGTTTTCCACTTTATTGAGGGAGGATCTTCTTCCTCAATTAAGTGTATATAATGAAGTTATTCTTTTATTTTATTTAAATATCTATCTTATTGTTTGTAAACTAATCTTTATGTAGATGCTAGGGCCTAGATGATTAACCCCATTTCCTATGGTGTTAATATAATCTAATACATATATGCTTTACGCCATTTATATTCTTATTTGATTTCTAGTTGCCCATTAAATATAATGAAATTCATTTATTCATTTCTGGTTCTTCACTATGCGGAGTCTACGTATTCAGCAATAAGGAAGAACGACACATAAATATGTATATTTAAATTTTTTAATGGATAGAGTGTGAATAATATATTTAGAATTGGATTGATTTAATTTAATGGAGTAGAAATAGGAGATTTAGTTAGAAATATAATTAATATGTCGACTAGGAAATATAAGATTGTAGAATGTAATTTAATTTGATGAGATCTATAAATATATAAAAGGGAAGTTTCAAAGATATTCACATAAATGCCATTTTAATTAAAAGCTATTTATTGATTAAAATTATTACTACCTCTGTCCCTGAAAATTTGATACATATTACCATTTCGGTCCGTCCCTGAAAATTTGATACACTTCACTTTTACCATTTTTGGTAATGGACCCCATATTCCACTAACTCATTCCTACTCACATTTTATTATAAAACTAATACTTTAAAAGTAGGACCCACATCCCACCAACTTTTTTAACTCACTTTCCATTACATTTCTTAAAACCCGTGTCGGGTCAAAGTGTAGCAAATTTTGGGGGACGAAGGTAGTATTAGTTAGTGGGAAGTTATTCAAAGTTAATATGGAGTTAATGGATGGTTATATCCATAATTGTTATCTATAATAATTTATATATACTTACTACTCAGATCCGAAGAAGCCTGCAGTTGGCCATGTTTTGGCTCATGAAGCCACCATAAGATTGATGATCAGGAAAGGCAAAGGCGAGCAACATGTCTGCAAGGTGTTTGATGCCCTGAATCTTCCTGAGGCTGAAGCAATATCCTTTCTCTGTTTCTACATTTAATAAATTTCCATTTCTAATCTAATATATTTGAATTCCGATTTAGAACAATGTGGGTTTTCTTAACAGAAACAAGTTTATAACTCCAGGTGTAATTGCAGCTGCCAAGGATTGAGGCAAATACCGTATCTTTATGTTTTATTGATATCTGATTAGTTTCTATACTATGAAACATAAATGCTTTATTCAAACTTAATCTGCTTTTGGTTAGGCTTCAAAGAGCAGACGAGGTACGGAGGCGAAGATTGGGTGACAATTTGGCGACAACTAACGAGATTTTTTCCAAGGGCCGAGAGTGAGAAGTGAAGGAGCATCACAATACATCTGTTTTCAAATTGGAAGGAGAAGAGAGATATGATGAGAGACTTGAACATGAGCCGCCGCAGAGTATGAAGTATGAACTCTATATTCAATTTTTATTGTATTGTTCAGAACGAGATTAAAATTGAGTAATTATAGGGCCATCTTTTGTATAATTATTTATTCTTCTAAAATTAATATTGTAATTAGTTTACCGAGTCTGTTTTGCTCTCTCCATCCCCCTTGTTTCTCTTTTAATTTATTTACCGTTAAGTTTAATTTTATTTTGGCATTTTCTTTTCAATTCTCCAATATAGCAATTTTATTTTAATAATTTATTTATTTATTCATTTTAAATTGCATATAGTTGTATTGTTTCTCATTTTAGTTACCACGAAAAAAGAAAAATATGTCGTGCAACGCACGTGGGTGATACTAGTATTTAGTAAATGTTCTCTTAAAGGATATAAATAAAGATTACGAAATAGGCATATTAAAATATCGAAATTCTCATAACTTTATTTATTTACATAATTACTCCTTCCATCCCACTTTATGAGTCCCGGTTGAGTTCGGCACGAGTTTTAAGAAATGTAAAGGAAAGTTGGTGAAAAAAGATAGTGGAATGTGGACCCTGCTTTTATATATTAGTTTTATAATAAAATGTGAGTGGAAAAAGGTGAATGTAATGTAGGGCCTATTACCAATTATGGAATATTTTTACCGGAACTCCTAAAGTAGGACATTCAAAAATGGTAAACCGGGACTCCTAAAGTGGGACGGAGAGAGTAATTTTGTTGAGTTATGTAATTTGTGAGGATCATCATGTCACATGAAGTTGTGGATATATTTTGATATTATGTGTTATGCCACTTAATTGCATAAATTCAAATTGAGATGCAGCAAGATGGCTTTGGAGTGGGTGATAAAAGACAAAAATATTGTACGCAAATTTTCCAATGCTTCGTCAAATAAACGAATGCATAAAACAAAAGAAAAGTTACATAATGCATAAAACAAAAGAAAAGTTACATAATGCATAAAACAAAAGAATAGTCACATGATGCATAGCTTATTAAGGAAATGTTTATAGACTACTAAAGAGGAAAGCAACACTTTTTACAACAAATAGGAAAGATTTGTCTTACACTTAGTACTAATCACCAAATGCACACACAACAACCCCATCTTTAATTTCCTCTACGGCTCTGCCTAGACTTGCTCAAACTGAACCGGAATGACTGATAACCACCGGTTCAAAACCCAAGATCTGGAATCGGCGCGACACTTTCGAACTGCCGAACGGTTCCGTGGTTCACACGGTTCGATTCGGGTTTAAATGAAATGCTAAACTGGAACCGACAGTTCAAATAAAATAAAAAAAATATATTTAATATTTATAAAAATTAATTTTTATATTTAGAAATCAATTTTCACAAATAAATAAATACAAGAATTTCATAATAGCCGTATTTATTTGTTGGGTCTATGAATTCTAAGAACCATCCTTGGTCGTTTCTCTTTTATAGAAACATCCTTTAATATTTTATGTTTCACTTTGAATATGAGACAAAATATGTTGAAGTATTTTCTTTTATAACTACATGTATAGATCATTCATTCATCTTTTCTCCAATGTGGGATATAATACTTTCTTTGTCTTCTATTTTTTTTATTTATTTGCATAATTATTTTTGTTGAGTTATTTAATTTGTCAGAATTATGAGTTATGCCACTTAATTGCATATATTCAAAATAAGAAGCGACAAGATGGCTTTGAAATGGTAATAAAATTGAAAGAAGCGAAAACACAGTGTAAAAGGATAAAAGACAAAAGTATAAGATCCACATATGCAAAATTTCGATTCAATCACAATGCTCCCTTAAATGCACGTATGCCTGAAACAAAACAAAAGACATTAAGATGCATAGCTAATTATGGAAATGTTCAGAGACTAAAATGAGGAAAGTAGCATTTTGAACACTAAATAGGAAACGATCAATCAAATGCACACAACAACCCCTCTTTATTTCCCTCTACCAATACATTCAGAAATCATCAAATCTTGACAGAACAAGGAGCTTGAGAGAGAAACAGAGGAGAAGAAGAGAAATGGCGATACCGCAATCATTCTACAAGTCCTGCACCGGCGATTTTGCGTAAAAAATGGTAAGAATTCTTAGTTTAATTATGGTGTATAACGTTAATTTAGTGTGATAAATAATTTGGAAACACGCACGCACGCAGCCTGTACCAGCTGGTTTTGTTGAAGATCACCAGCTGCATCTTCAACCTGAACTCTGAAAACGCAACCGGCGGCGGCATCTTGGACCGTCAAGCTCAACAAAATCGACGGCGTTTTCTACTTGGTGGATGGCTGGTCCAAGTTCGTCACCGACAACAACATCCTCCAAATGAAGATGCTTTTCTTCCACATCGTCGGAACTTCCTCTCTCCACGTCGCCATTTTCGGCGACGACGAACTCGGTATATTTCCTGTCCATTTCATTTTTCATTTTTCGACATCTCTATGAAACACAGCGTCCAGATCCAATTGAGAAACAATACAACTGTACAACCAATATTTTTACTTGTAGTGAGGAAGAAAGCTAAATTTGTTTATGTGCTTTAAAATATGAGAAAGGATTTAACAAGTTTTGGGCCTATTCATATTGAATCACAAGTTTGGTTGTTAATTAGACAAATAATTGGTTGAATCCTCTGTAGTATATCTTATTCATGTGATAATACTAATTTTTAGTAGCGTTTGGCTTTTGGAAATGAAATAGGCTAAGCTAGAGTAGTAATTTTCTCTATATGAAATTAATTAACTTGCTTATCCGAATTTAAGTTAGAATATAAGTGCTTCATATAGAATTTACTAAATACACTCAAAATGAAACATAACATTGAATGCCCCGGTTCATAGACTAAGCTTGAGCAAATTTCAATGAATAAATATTTTCTTCTTTTATTTTAGTCGGAACTTTAGTAGTAATTAGTAGTAGTATATAATTCGCATCTTTGTCAACTGTCACACACTAATATGTGCAGGACCAGAGCTAGAAACTGAAGAGCAGCCAGTAAGGCCGATGATCAGGTTTGTGAAGCAATTGAAGGAGTACCATTTCTACGATCAAAGACTGGTGATCACATCAAACCATTCTATGAAACTGTATTGATGTTTGATGATTTGTAACAGGAGATCCCAAAAGAGTTCTCTGATGCGACGGCGGTTGGAAGTGAAGACAAGATAACACTACAAGATTGGAAAGGAAAGAAGTGGACGGTCTCCATAACCGACCGGAAGAATGGGGCTCGTGCTTTTAGCGGTGGATTGAAGAGATTCCTGAATGCAAACAAGTTGAAGGTTGGAGCAATCTTGTTGTTTGATTTCGACATGGATTCTCCTGATGTGATTAAGGTTGAGGAGCTTGGAGATCAAGATGGACAGGGGATGCTTGATCGAGCTACTCGTGGAGGCTTCATTCACTCTCGCTGCAATTAACTTAATTAGATACTACTAATATAAATTGAAAAACAGTTGCAAATTCAGGCAATAAGCGTACTTAGTTTAAAATAAAAACAGTAGCAAACATAGAGGATGTGGAGACAAAAGCAAGATAAAATAAATCTAGCGAGAGGGAATGAAGCCTCCACGAGTAGCTCGACCAAGCATCCCCTGTCCATCTTGATCTCCAAGCTCCTCAACCTTAATCACATCAGGAGAATCCATGTCGAAATCAAACAACAAGATTGCTCCAACCTTCAACTTGTTTGCATTCAGGAATCTCTTCAATCCACCGCTAAAAGCACGAGCCCCATTCTTTGTCTCCAAACCTGCCTTGCTCACACATTCCAAAAAGTTTTGCTTTCTCGTCTGTAAACTTCGCACATACTTGACACTTTCACGAATCTTAGTGACAGATTGCTCAATGCCTTCCAAACCAACCTGGACAACCAAATTGATAATATGTGCACAACAACGAATATGAAAAAATTCACCCTTACTAATAAGTGAATTATTAACATTCATTTGCTTGATCAAGTATTCAATTGAAAGGTCATTCGCAGCAACACTGTCCAATGTCAGAGAAAATATTTTGTTCTCAAGCCCCCAATCACATATCATAGAAAACAACTTGTTACACAATGCTCTGCCAGTATGTGGTGATGGCATCAAAGAGAAATTTAACACCAACTTCTGTAAGACCCAATCCTCATCAATGAAGTGACATGTTAATGAAATATAACCATCACTAGTAATGGAAGTCTAGCAATCAGAGGTCAAACGGACTCTACCAGGTATTTCACTTAATTTTGACTTAATAATAGTCTTCTCTCTTTCATACATTCTTAAGACATCAGCCTTTATCGTGTTTCTAGTCATAAGATTAATATCCCGCTTAATGTACTGAAAACAAGCCACAATGTGTTCATACTCCACAAATCGAAATGGCAAATCATGAGCAACTATGGTATTACACAACAACTAACGAAAATGCATAGGGTCAAACTTTGATCTTCCCTAGATAAAACCACGCCAATATCCTTAGTTTTCTTTCTAGGACAACTATCTAAATGACGACGCAGGTTTCCTGTTCCAAATTTACTTGCAACTCGTTCATATTTATGATCACAATATTTGCACACACATGTCTTTGTACCATAACCATCCAATTTAACTTCAAAGTGATTCCATACACCTGACCTGGATTTTCTTCTTTGTGTCGACTTTGGTGGCTTAGGGACATTCAAATTAGGGTTCTCCAATATCTCCAAGTCCATGTCTTGGACCTCATCATTGTTTGACCCATGTGGGGCTTGACTTGCTGATGTTGGAGAGCCTTGACTGGCTTTGGAGCTGCTCCCACGCCCAAAATTGATGGACATAACTACAAGATCTGAAGAACAAAAATCAGCACATAACGAAAATATCAGCACTTTCGAATATTTAAAATCAATATAATAATGAATTTATCTAGACTACAAATTAGGAATTAAAAAATGAATCTAGACTACAAATTACGAAAATATCAGCAATTAATCCAAAATAAATCTTTTGACACTTAAATCTGGAACTACATATTAAGTTGATCTGGAGCATAAATATGAGTTTTAATCCTTTGCCAAATCTGGAATTTAATCCAAAACAAATAAAAAGTAAAACCTACTAACTCTGACAATTGACATAAAAAATTAGAATCTAAGTGTACCACCATTTTAGTATTAATGTAGCCTTCATTTTTACCAATTAAAATTCTCAAATAAAATAGGAAAAATGACTGAAAAGACCACAATACTAGGTGAGTTAATTAAGAATTTGTATAGAATATAGATGAAGAAGCAATAGATTACAACAATTAAGAATCTAGAAGCGAAAAATAGAAAAGGAATGAAGAAGCAACATACCAAAAAGCGACGAACACAGGCGAGAGCAGTGGTGAGCGGCGGTGCAATGAAGGCGTGAACACAGGCGACGCCGACGAGCTCAGAGACGGAGAGGTCGTGATTAGAGAGCGCGGCGCTGCTAAACCCTAATTGGAAACTGAATAAATGAAAAATATACTTCCAGTTTTTCACGCTAACTAATGCCTAATAGGAATAGCCCTAATACTAAAATAATAATAAATAATAATATTATTATATATTAATATTATTCCTTAACGTGTAACATGAACACGACACGAAATTTTCGTGTCCTTATCATGTCGACACGATAAGGACACGAACCCAATAAGCTTTGACACATACCCATTAATTTCGTGCGTGTTCGTGTCGTGTTATCGTGTCATGCCAAAAATTGTCAGCCCTAGTTACAATGCATTATAGTACATCCAATACCCATATAAGTATCGTCATCGTGTCATGAAGTGCAACCCCAATTTACAGCCATATTAATAAGTCATAACGTTTATATGTATTTACATGAGTCACATTTTAAGTGGTCATGACACGAGTCACAGAAAAAAGTGGTTTAAATGATAATGATACTTATCATAAAGTGTTGATTTGTAGAATGTCCTTAAAAAATTTTGACCTAAAGTTGTCATTTAAGTTTCAATAGGGATTTACCACTGGTATGGTTGGGAGTGATCGTGTTTCCTTCCATTACCGTCACGTTTTCCGTGAAAAGCCCTAGCAGAAGTTGTTTCCCCCTTTTGAAGTAAATATTGCTTCGCAATTCTATTTTTATCCTTTACTTTTGTGTTGGAGTTGAATCAAAAGAAGTAGTAAAATTCAGATTGCTTTTTAAAGGTTTTGAAATTTTCTTGCAAGGTATTTTTGTTTAGTTTTGAAGTAATTTGATCTCGAGTGAAAAGCCTTTTCCGATGAGAATCCAGTCGATTGATGCGATTAAAAACTATTTATTGATTAAAATTATTATTAGTTAGTGAGAAGTTATTCAAAGTTAATATGGAGTTAATGGGTGGTTATATCCATCATTATTATCTATAATAATTTATACTCACTCTGTCCCATTAGAAATGCAACGTTTTCCTTTTTGGGTTGTCCCACTAATAATAAAACGTTTCCTAAAATGGAAGCATCACTCTCTCTACTTTTCTCTCTCTCTTACTTTACTCTCTCTTCATTAATTCACAAAACAACACTGCATAAAATCTCGTGCCGAAAACCAAATGTTTCATATTTATTGGGACGGAGGGAGTATATACTTACTACTCAGAACCGAAGAAGCCAGCAGTTGGCCATGTTTTGGCTCATGAAGCCACCATAAGATTGATGATCAGGAAAGGCAAAGGCGAGCAACATGTCTGCAAGGTGTTTGAGGCCCCGAATCTTCCTGAGGCTGAAGCAATATCCTTTCTCTGCTTCTACATTTAATAAATTTCCATTTCTAATCTCATATATTTGAATTCCGATTTAGAACAATGTGGATTTTCTTAACAGAAACAAGTTTATAACTCCAGGTGTAATTGCAGCTGCCAAGGATTGAGGCAAATACCGTATCTTTATGTTTTATTGATATCTGATTAGTTTCTATACTATGAAACATAAATGCTTTATTCAAACTTAATCTGCTTTTGGTTAGGCTTCAGAGAGCAGACGAGGTATGGAGGCGAAGATTGGGTGACAATATGGCGACAACTAACGAGATTTTTTCCAAGGGCCAAGAGTGAGAAGTGAAGGAGCATCACAATACATCTGTTTTCAAATTGGAAGGAGAAGAGAGATATGATGAGAGACTTGAACATGAGCCGCCGCAGAGTATAAAGTATGAACCCTATATTCAATTTTTATTGTATTGTTCAGAACGGGATTAAAATTGAGTGATTATAGGGCCATCTTTTGTATAATTATTTATTCTTCTAAAATTAATATTGTTATTAGTCTACCGAGTCTGTTTTTCTCTCTCCATCCCCCTTGTTTCTCTTTTAATTTATTTACCGTTTAGTTTAATTTTATTTTGGCATTTCTTTTCAATTCTCCAATATAGCAATTTTATTTTAACAATTTATTTATTTATTCATTTTAGATTGCATATAATTGTATTGTTTCTCATTTTAGTTACCACGAAAAAAATAAAATATGTCGTGCAACGCACGTGGGTGATACTAGTTGATATAATCGATGAGTAGGAATAGGAGATTAAAATATGTAAATTTAATTTATTGAAATATTCAAATTAATATTAAGATTAAAAGAATAGACTAATAAAAATAATCTAAAAGTGATTATGTTTAGGCCACTCCTGCGCAGATACTAATAAATGGAGTATTTGAAGGAGCATAAAAGGTGGAACTTAAAAGGATTAATCGATGGAGTATGGAGATTTTAATTTGGAGATTTATATCAAAATTAATGTTTTTTTTGTATTAAAATATAATAGGGGTAATTTAGTAAGTAAATAATATAAATAATAATAAAACCAGTTAATATAAAACCGGTTTAGTCCAATTAAAATATTAAGGGTATTATGTACGTAGGAATTATTTACGAATATCTTTTCTCTTAAAAAATTAGGTTCGAAACTTCCAACCTCAATGGTATAATAAGTATGAGTGTGTAATTCTAATAAATAAATAACAATATGTGTTTGATTTCTTTAATCTTGTCGTAGTATAGTTTAAACAAATCCAAAGTATAAACATCATTTGCAATTTCTTTTTATCCTTAGTCAAATATAATAAAATAAATTTGGATTAATCATTTCTTAGTCATAAGTGAAATTTATGAGATTAATAATGATTCGATGAAGCAAGCGAAAAGAAGATGAAAGAGGATAGAAGAAAAAAGGTTTTTAACTTTCGTTCGCACGTAGTGAATACGCTCTTATTCTAGAAGCAGGCATTACAAAAAAAAAAAGACTGTTTACCGAGCACCACTAGCGAGCACATCTAATTGTGCTCGGAAAATGGCGAGCACTTTAAACTGTGCTCGGCAACATTCCAAGCATAATTAAAGGTGCTCGGCAATATCATGAACGGGGGAGTTAACTTGCGAGCAATACCGAGCGCGGTCAACATGCTCGGTTTAGCAAATTAAGTCAGGGAAGCGTTGTCCTCGAATATTGCCGACCACCCGAAATATGCTCGCATAATAAATGTATTAGCGAGTACTTGATACGTGCTCGGTAATTCTGACCACGGTTAATGTGCTCAATATTCAAAAATAAAATACATTCATGCAACATTCCAGCAATAATATACGGAGGTTTATTTTTATAAATATAGCGAGCACCAAACTTATGCTTGGAATATTCCGACCACCCGACATGTGCTCGCCATTCCAAAAATATTCAATGTTATAATGCGTTTAGTTTAAAAAAACAAATACACAACACTTATGTTCAGAATATTGCTCGGCAATAGAAAAGACCAACAATTTTCGGATATTCATAAATCTATTGCAAGATATTCATTTTATTTTTATTGATTGTAACGAGCACTTTATATGTGCTTGGATTATCCCGACCACCCGACCTGTGCTCTGCATTCTAAAAAAAAATCCAACAATTATCTATCATAAAATTCATATGCAATATAGTGTGCCGACGTATTTGTTTTATTTTTATAGATTGCCGAGCACTTTATATGTGCTTGCAATATCCCGAGTACGTCACCTGTGCTAGGAATCAGCCGACCACCGTACCAGTGCTCGCCGTTCCAAAAAAAAATGTATATTTGTAAAATTCCAACAATTATACTATCTCATAAAATATATATGCAGTGTATTTGTTTTATTTTGTATGGATTATTAAAAAAAATATATTCATCCCACAATTTTTGGTTAAGCATTCGAAAAAAAATATATTTATTCAATATTCCAACAATTATGTATCATACTCCCTCCGTCCCACAAAAGATGTCACACTTGTGGGACGGCACGGGATTTTAGGAGGTTTTGTTTTGTGTGTTAAATGGAGAGAGAAAATATAATTTTTATATTTATGCGAGAGAGAACTTTTTCCAAAAAGGGAAATGTGACATCTTTTGTGAGACAAACTAAAAAGGAAAGTGTGACATCTTTTGTGGGACGGAGGGAGTATAATATATTTTACTTTTATGGATCCACTGAGCACTTCACTTGTGCTAGGAATAAGCCGAGCACTTTACTTGTGCTAGGAATATTTGAAAATTTTATTATTGTTAAATAATTATTGTGTATATATTTTTATATAATTGCCGAGCACGTTCTAGGTACTCGGAAATTGCCAAGCACATGGAAGGTGCTTGGCTTGTTTAAAATAATTGACAATTTATGTTCAAAATAGATTTTAATATTTATGGTGAATGATCCACAAATTTTTACACATGCAAATTTTTCTAGATATTTCTGTGTACATGTAAAAAATATTGGCATGTTTGAAAATTTTATTATTGTTAAATAATTATTATTTATATTATTTTTATATAACTGCCGAACACTTTTAAGGTACTCGGCAATTGCCAAGCACTTTGAAGGTGCTCAACATTGTATAAAAAATATTTATATTACTTTTATATAATTCCGAGCACATTTAAGGTACTCGGCAATTGCCAAGAACTTGGATGGTGCTCGGCTTGTTTAAAATAATTGATATTTTATGTTCAAAATAGATTTTAATATTTATGGTGAATGATCCACAAAGTTTTACACATGCAAGTTTTTCTAGCTATTTCTGTATACATGTAAAAAATATTGGCATGTTTGAAAATTTTATTATTGTTAAATAATTATTATTTATATTATTTTTATATAATTCCGAGCACGTTTTAGGTACTCGGCAATTTCCAAGCACATGGTAGGTGCTCGGATTGTTTAAAACATTCCAGTAATTATATATATGCAGCGTAAATGTGTAATTTTTATAGATGTAGCGAACACTATGTTCGTGCTTGGAATATTCCGACCACGAGAGCTATGCTCGGCATTCCTAAAAAAATATTTTCATAAATACTTCAACAATTTTGTAGCATAAAATATACCATAAAATATATATGCAGTGTTTATTGATTTATTTTCGAATTCCCAAAAAAAAATACATATTCTTGAAACATTCCAACAATTTTAAGATATTCTTAAATCTATTACATCAATATATTTCATTTAATTTTTACTGATATAGGCGAGCTCTATTTATGTAACATCTCGGAATTTAGAACGCTAATTTTAGAGCCCTAGAATTTATTAGTGATGACGTGGAGTCGTGAATGCATTTATTGCATCTGATGCTATGGCTGAGTTGAGTCTAGGGTTTGCGTTGAAAGTTTGAAAAGTCAAACTTATTGATTTTATGATGTGGCATGTGATTTACTAAATTATGAGATTTATGTGGTAAATTTATTTGTTTAAGGGTGAGTGAGAATTTTAGAGAAAATTTCCATAAATACTTGTCACCCTAATTCTTGAGATTTTCGACCCCTTGAATTTTTGAAGAAGAAATTCTATTTTTCCGGATTTAATTTAATTCTTGGGATATTTATCCAAATTAAATCCAAGACCCAATTATCCCTTATCTCTAGAGAAAAATCGAAAACCCCCTTTTATTTATTAGTGATTTTCGAAAATCACTAGATTTGGGAAGGAAGGAATTATTTTATTTTAGTTAATCCCTTACTTGATTTCCTTTCATACCTAGAATTTAATTATTCTACCAAATCTTTCCATACTTCAAGAGATCTTGTCTTACCTTATTCTAGGCAATATTTACCAAAATCCATGCCTTATTTAAATAGGCATAGGGACGCCTATTACCATCCCAAGTTGGGAGAATCCTTATTTTTATTTTGCTCCGTGATTTTTTATTCTACTCCGTAAAATATATTCAAGACAAAATCTTGGCTAAATAAATAGCCTAATTTTTGAAACCTATGGGATTTGCCCTATGATCTATTTTTGTTAATTCTTCTTCCCTACTTCACAATATTTATTTATTTAATTGTGGAGAATGAGATCTTACCAAATATTCTATTCTAATTACCTAAAGATCTTGTTGGACTCTATAAATAAGAACCAAAACCCCTAACCCTAGCCCCCATATTTTCGCCCCCTCCCATACTACACGCCCCCTCTCATCTTTTGTTCTCTCTCAATTTTCTTCTACTTTACTCCATTAATCCTTCATCCCTTGAGAAGAAATTGAAGTTTAATCCGAGGATATTGAAGAACTAAGTCTCTACTTTGTTTCTACCGATTGCTTTTCTCTAAAAAAGTATTTTGTTTATGAGCTCTTCTTCTTCTTCTTCTTTTTCTTCTTTCTAACCGATTAATCGGTCTTCTTGAACCCTCATGCATCCTAGTTGAGTGAAAGTGGGATAAAAGGGATGTGGGAATATGTTCATGTGTGTGTGTGTGGCGTGTGTGCCGTGTGTGCGTGTGTGTGTGTGGCGTGTGTGTGTGTGTTGTGTGCTGTGTGTGTGTTGTGTTGTGTAGAGTGTGTTTGATGGTTAAATATTCTTGTGTGATAAACATGATCTTGATTGATTAGTAACGTTAAGATAAATCGATGGGAAAAGGGAAAGGTATTGAGACATGCATGAGTAAGAGTAGTATTGAACCTAATTTGTGATATGTGCCTATGTGATTAAAAGGTGAAACTTTGGTTGCGAAGCCGGATAACGGAAAAGCGAAACTACTTGAAAACTAAGCAGTCGAGGTGGGCTTTACTCTTAAAACTCTCTTTTATTTTTTCAAAAGTATGAATTGGTGTTATAAGGGTGGTTTAACTGTTATGCCATACCTATGTTTGTTTTTAATGTGATGTTGGATATGCTTATACGAATTCGGGTTTGAGTATTTGGCCGCAAGCCCTACCAGGCTGTGTACACGATGGGATCAGGAGTCGTCCTTGCTAGTCGGCCGGTCTCGTTGGCGAAAAGTGTGGCCACACTTTCGTCGCACCATGGAATGTTTGTGATTGTTATTTTGATGAGAAAATGGGAGATTATTTTGACTGGCCAGTCTATGAAAACATATTTCATGATACTCGTGATATTTCTCTTTTAACTGCTTAAAACTCGAGTTCACTTGGTAAGGGTGGCATAACTTATAAAATATTTTGGCAATGAGCCCACTGAGTATTTCAAAATACTCAGCCCTGCATGTGTTTTTCTTATGTGCAGGTTGAACGATGACGAGCGGTGGCGGGTGTTGAGCAGGATAAATAATTAATATGGATATGTTGAACTTCAAGCGTAGTTGTGTCTTCATACATAGCTATTATTTCTCTTGGTCGTTTTCCGCTGAATCTTGATACTCTTTAGAATTTCTTTTGGGATAATTGCACCCTAGCCTTTTCTTGTGGTTTTTATCTTGGATATTTTTGTCATACTCTTCAGATATTTTTGATCGTCATTTATGATACCTTCCTTCTTCTTTTAAACTTCTAGGTTTAGTAGTTGTTTTAAATGCTCTGATGTTTCCTTTATTAATTTGGCCAATACTCTTTAAATGAAACCCTAGCCTATGTTTACTTCTTTGGAGTCCGTTTGGGTAGCAGCCGCCGCATTTATTGTACCCTAGGAGGGCGGGCTGCTACAGTTGGTATCAGAGCCTCAGTTTCTTTCCGCTCTGAACCCAAGAGTCTTTTCGAAAATCTAAGTTGTCCTTGTAATCTTTTGTTAATAAACTGAATACGGAAGGCTCAACACCGCGACTCGTCTCGTTCAACCACGAAGAAAGAGGTACCAAATATTTCTATGATTGAAGTTTTATGCTCTTGGAAATTTTTGTGGAAAATGTCATTTGTTGAGAACATAGAAATCATGCCATAAGCGTTGAGAATATTGTTGTGCTTGTGAAGCGATGCTTCTTAAATGATGATTCCTAGGAGTTTGGAAATATTGCATGAATGTGAAGCGATGCTTCTTGAATTGTTGAACTGTTGAATGCTGTATGAGAACTTGTGAGAATTTTGAAATGCGTATGCGATTACATGAGATTATGTTGAGATGTTGCGATGCTTAGACTTGGACTTTTGAACCTAGCATGCTTTAGCTATACGATCACAACGCTTGTACCAACAATAGGAACGCGGAATGACTAGTATAAGGCCGTTAGTGTATATGGGGATTCGACGAAACGCGAATGGAGAACGCACGAATAGTTATTTTAAGGACGAGAACCTTGGACGCGACGGTTTGAACCATCACCTTTTGACTTTTATACACCTTTCGCAACACCATTTGAGATCGCACACTTTCTATCCTTTTCCACCTTTGTGACGGTGCTGACTTGTTCCTTTTCCCCTTTTTGTAGATGGTTCAACCCTATCACGCTCTTATGCGTCACCGCTACGCCAAGGATAGGAACTTTCCGGTAGAACGCTATAGGGAGCTGGAATGGGACGGAAACCAGTTCCTCTTGAACTTCGTCACCGATTTCTACGGTCATTGGCTGGACGCTTACGCATACGGAACTACCCATCACGAGGGAATCATGCGACTTATCCATATACTATCTTCCCCTTGGAGCGAGTGGACCGCTCAAGCCTCAGTGTCCTACACTTGGTTTAGCCCGCCCAAATACACGCCTCGAGGAGACTTCGTCGGCCTAATAGGAGTCTTACTTTCGGCCATGTCTGCCGCCGTTGACGGACCTCCACTCCATCCGCCAACGCAAAGGTACTCGCCAGGAGCAGCACGTCGGATGAAGTATCACGACGATGAGGAGCCGCACGTTGCTCGCGTTCCCCGTAGAAGGACCCTTAGGAGGCGCGTTTCGGCCCCTCGAAGGATCATAAGAGAGGCCGAAGAGATTCTTACTTCGATTCCTTCGCCCCTAAGCGACGAGAAGAAAGACGAGGAGATAGGATGGTTCGAGAGAGGAGAGAGTTCGAATGCGGAGAGTGTCGGAGAGTTGGGAGAACCCGAAGAGGACGAGGGCGGAGATGTCTAGTGCCCGAATAGAAATTTTGTTTTCTTTTCCCCACGTTTTGAATTTCTAGAACTTCTTTTTATGTTGTTATTTTCTTCCGCGATTGTATTGCTCTTTTCCCATTCATTGTACCAAGACCTTTTAGACCACTTTTTGAAATTTAATGGGGAATTCGCACCTTTCATTCTATTATATGGCAATGAAGCCGTCTTCACTCTTTTCTATCCTTATCTCACGAAAATACTTGCTCATTCTATTATCTTCCAAGATTTTTCCACCTTATGGTGTGACCATATTATGTTCTCTCTTGCCCAACTGTTTTTCTTTGCAACTGTTTTTTTGTGGTCTTTCTTTAGACCCTACTTGTGAATGAGTTGAAAATTTCTCTCTTTTTTTTTCCTTTCAAAGTACCCTAACGCTACCTTGAGTTTTAAATAAGTGCACTAATAACTCGGGTGTGATGAATCAGAATGCCGCCTAGACGCAACGTGAGGAACGAGGAACCTACCTCCCAGGCTTCGGTAGAAGAAAGTGTGACGCAACCTAGCCCGCCGTCACCTCCACCACCACCCCCACGAGTAGATAGGGAAGTCGTGAAGCTGTTCCTTGACCAAAAGCCTCCTACCTTCGGCGGGATGGGTGAACCTGCAAAAGCTGAAACTTGGATACGTGCCTTAGAACGCATCTTCAAGACCTTAGTGTGCAACGATGCGGAGAAGATGATCTGTGTGACGCATCAGCTGACCGGATCCGCCGATTTCTGGTGGGACACTAAGTTAAAGACCATGCCCCAGGATCGCATAGACGAGATGACTTGGGAAGAATTCAAGACTGAGGTTTACGACAAGTACGTACCCAAGAGCTACCGTAAGGCAAAAGCCGCCGAGTTTCACAACCTCACCCAGGGACGTCTGTCCGTAACCGAGTATGACTGTGCACTTTGTCACATGACCCGCTATGCGCCGGAACAGACCGATACCGATGAGAAGTTGGCCGATAAGTTTCGTGAGAGCCTTAGGCACGAGATTAGGATGGCATTAGCAGTCCGCGGAACCCTTACGTACGCCAAGGCGCTAGCCCTCGCGCTTGATGTTGAGGTAGCAATGCCCAAGGAGAGGAGCGCGGGGAACACTACGCTGGCACTACCCCCGTCACGCCCTAACCATGATAAGAGGAGATGGGAGGAGAGTAGGACTCACTACGACAACATGCGATACCGCCCTACTCAGAATAGGCCGTCGTACGGAGGTGGACAGACTTCGTTCAATCCGAGGAGCGACCCCCGTGCCAGACCACCCCAGTGTAGCGTTTGCGCCAAGTACCATTTCGGGCAGTGTAGAGGACCGAACTCGAATAGGTGTTTCAACTGTGGAGGGAATGGGCATTTCTCGAGGGAGTGTCCGAGCAAGGGAAACGAGTCAAGGTAGAACCATCAGGGTTTCCGTCAGTAGCCGAGAGCGCCACCTACGAGCTCAGGAGCAAACCAGAATCAGCAACTGCGGCTACAGCAGCCTGTCCGCCCAAGACTTCCCGCCCCGGCTAGAGCGTACGCCATTAGTCAGAAGCAGCCCACGATTGAGCAAGGAAAGCCCGAGAGCGGAAATTTAGCAGGTATAGGCGAAATCCTCAATACCCCTATTGTTGTTTTGTTTGACACGGGTGCATCTCATTCGTTCATCTCTGAGTTATGTGTGCATACCTTAAGCTTGCCTACTAGGAAGTCTGAACATAGGATGATGGTGTCCTCACCAGTAGGAGGGATAGTAGAGATTTTCCGTTTTTGCACGAACATAGGAATCGCGCTAGGAGAGCTTAAACTAGTTGCCTACGATCTGCGAGTTATAGCGATGAGAGACGTTGACGTAATCTTAGGAATGGATGGGCTAACCGCGAACTTTGCGACGATTCGCTGTAAGGAGAGGCTAATAACCCTACAAACCCCGGGTATGGAACCCGCCGTGTACCACGGAATCTCGATGAACCAACGAATCGCTATAGTCTCCGCGTTACAAGCCACAACCATGTTAAAGAAAGGACGCCCGACCTACCTTGTCTATCTCCACGGAGAAGAGAAGGAGGAAGCGAGGCTTGAAGACGTTGCTGTCGTACGAGACTTTTCGAAAGTTTTTCCCGAGGAGTTACCTGGACCGCCGCCAGATAGCCAGTTAGAGTTTACGATCGATCTCGAACCTGGAGCCGCACCCGTATCAAAGGCACCATACCGCATGGCGCCTAAGGAGTTAGAGGAATTAAAGATTCAGCTACAAGAGCTCATGGACTTAGGTTTCGTTAGGCCCAGTGTTTCGCCATGGGGCGCACCGGTGCTCTTCGTTAAGAAGAAAGACGGGTCAATGAGAATGTGTATCGACTATAGAGAGTTGAACAAATTGACCCTCAAGAACAAGTACCCTTTGCCGAGAATAGATGATCTGTTCGATCAACTCCGAGGAGCCGGAGTGTTTTCTAAGATGGATTTGAAGTCCGGATACCACCAGCTGAAAGTGCGAAAGGAAGATATCCCCAAAACTGCATTCCGTACCAGATATGGTCACTATGAGTTCGTTGTGATGCCGTTCGGTCTGACGAATGCCCCAGCCGTGTTTATGGACTTGATGAACCGAGTTTTCCACCCGTACCTAGATACGTTCGTCTTAGTGTTCATAGATGATATCTTAGTCTACTCGAAGGACGAGAAGGAGCACGCGGAGCACCTACGGATCGCGCTGGAGACGTTGAGGAAGGAGAAACTGTACGCCAAATTCAGCAAGTGTGAATTCTGGCTGAAGGAAGTCAACTTTTTAGGACACATCGTGTCGGCAGAAGGAATCCGAGTGGACCCGCCAAGGTTGAGGCGGTGCAACGGTGGAAGTCGCCATCGACGCCGAACGAGATTCGGAGTTTCCTGGGTTTGGCAGGATACTACCGAAGGTTCATAGAAGGGTTCTCTAAGATAGCGAGACCAATGACCCAGCAACTCAAGAAAGGAATCAAGGTGAATTGGACGCCGGAGTGTGAAGCGAGCTTTCAACTCTTGAAGGAGAAATTGACCACCGCACCAGTGCTAGCTGTGCCAGAGCTTGGAGTGAACTACGTAGTTTACACCGACGCTTCGAAAGTCGGATTAGGATGTGTGTTGATGCAGAACAACAAGGTGATCGCTTACGCGTCGCGACAGTTGAAACCGCACGAGTTGAACTATCCCACCCACGATTTAGAGTTAGCCGCGGTAGTGCATGCCCTAAAGATTTGGAGGCACCATCTCTACGGAGTTAGGTGTGAAATCTTTACGGACCATAAGAGTTTGAAGTACTTCTTCGAGCAGAAGGACCTGAACATGCGACAACGGAGATGGCTCGAGCTGGTGAAGGACTACGATTGTGGTATCAACTACCACCCTGGCAAGGCAAACGTAGTAGCAGATGCTTTAAGCCGTAGAGACCATTCGCAACTCGTTGTTTTTCTGACAGAAGAGGAAGGCTTAGTACGAGAGTTGAGTAAGTTGCGAATAGAAGTAGTTAGGACACCCGAAACCGTGAAGGGCCGAATCGCCGCGTTAGTAGTAGAACCTGATCTAAGAACGAGGATCGTTGCAGCACAACGGCTAGATGCGAGATTGGAGGAGATTCGAGTCGAAGTGAGAACCGGTGAATCCGGAAGTTTTAGCGAGGCTTCCGACAACGCTCTCACCTTTGAAGGAAGACTGTGCGTGCCAAACGATGAGGGACTTAGGAACGAGATCATGAGTGAAGCCCACGAAACCCCATACACTGCTCACCCCGGGAGCACAAAGATGTACCAGGATTTGAAGAAGTCCTTTTGGTGGAACGACATGAAGAGAGATGTCGCAGCTTTTGTGGAACGCTGCTTAGCCTGCCAACAGGTGAAAGCCTTACACCAACGACCGTACGGGAAGCTACAACCGCTTGAGATCCCCGAGTGGAAATGGAAGCACATCGCTATGGACTTCGTGCATTACCAAAGACCCTTAAAGGGAACACCGCGATCTGGGTGATCATCGATCGACTTACCAAGAGTGCGCATTTCATACCAATCCCCGCAACCCATGGATCGGATAAGCTAGCTCAGATATACATTCAGGAGATCGTGCGATTACATGGAGTCCCAGTGACGATTACGTCTGATCGTGACCCGAAGTTTACCTCGAAATTTTGGATTAGTTTACAACGCGAACTAGGAACCCGATTAAACTTTAGCACCGCTTTTCACCCACAGTCTGATGGACAATCTGAAAGGACGATACAAACTCTCGAGGATATGCTAAGAGCCGTGGTGCTCGACCGAGGCGGAAGTTGGAAGACCGCACTCCCTTTGATCGAGTTCGCCTACAACAACAGCTTTCAAGCAACGATCGGCATGGCGCCATATGAGGCACTTTATGGGAGAAAGTGTAGATCTCCACTCTATTGGGATGAAGTTGGCGAACGAAGAGCGCTTGGACTCGATGCAGTCGAAGAGATGGTCGAAATCGTTCGACAAATCCGCGCGCGAATGAAGGAAGCACAGGACAGACAGAAGTCGTACGCCGACGTTCGACGGACGGACTTACAGTTCCACGCTGGCGATAAAGTTTTCCTCAAAGTATCCCCGTCGAAAGGAATAGCGCGTTTTGGAGTCAAGGGCAAACTGAAGCCGCGTTTTATCGGGCCGTATGGAATTCTAGAAGGAGTAGGACCCGTAGCTTATCGTTTAGCGCTGCCGCCCAGCCTTGGGCAGGTGCACAACGTTTTTCATGTGTCGCAATTGCAAAAATACGTGTTCGATCCGAAGCATGTGATACGTGTCAAGGGCAAACTGAAGCCGCGTTTTATCGGGCCGTACGAAAATACGTTTTTCATGTGGCGTGTGTGCCGTGTGTGCGTGTGTGTGTGTGGTGTGTGTGTGTGTGTGTGGTGGTGTGTGTGTGTGTTGTGTTGTGTAGAGTGTGTTTGATGGTTAAATATTCTTGTGTGATAAACATGATCTTGATTGATTAGTAACGTTAAGATAAATCGATGGGAAAAGGGAAAGGTATTGAGACATGCATGAGTAAGAGTAGTATTGAACCTAATTTGTGATATGTGCCTATGTGATTAAAAGGTGAAACTTTGGTTGCGAAGCCGGATAACGGAAAATCGAAACTACTTGAAAACTAAGCAGTCGTGGTGGGCTTTACTCTTAAAACTCTCTTTTATTTTGTCAAAAGTATGAATTGGTGTTATAAGGGTGGTTTAACTGTTATGCCATACCTATGCTTGTTTTTAATGTGATGTTGGATATGCTTATACGAATTCGGGTCTGAGTATGGGCCGCAAGCCCTACCAGGCTGTGTACACGATGGGATCGGGAGCCGTCCTTGCTAGTCGGCCGGTCTCGTGGGCGAAAAGTGTGGCCACACTTTCGTCGAACCATGGAATGTTTGTGATTGTTATTTTGATGAGAAAATGGGAGATTATTTTGACTGGCCAGTCTATGAAAACATATTTCGTGATACTCGTGATATTTCTCTTTTAACTGCTTAAAACTCGAGTTCACTTGGTAAGGGTGGCATAACTTATAAAATATTTTGGCAATGAGCCCACTGAGTATTTCAAAATACTCAGCCATGTATGTGTTTTTCTTATGTGCAGGTTGAACGATGACGAGCGGTGGCGGGTGTTGAGCAGGATAAATAATTAATATGGATATGTTGAACTTCAAGCGTAGTTGTGTCTTCATACATAGCTATTATTTCTCTTGGTCGTTTTCCGCTGAATCTTGATACTCTTTAGAATTTCTTTTGGGATAATTGCACCCTAGCCTTTTCTTGTGGTTTTTATCTTGGATATTTTTGTCATACTCTTCAGATGTTTTTGATCGTCATTTATGATACCTTCCTTCTTCATTTAAACTTCTAGGTTTAGTAGTTGTTTTAAATGCTCTGATGTTTCCTTTATTAATTTGGCCAATACTCTTTAAATGAAACCCTAGCCTATGTTTACTTCTTTGGAGTCCGTTTGGGTAGCAGCCGCCGCATTTATTGTACCTAGGAGGGCGGGCTGCTACAATTTATATGCTTGGCATATTCCGAGCACCACTTCTGTGCTCGGGAATTCCAAAAAATAAATCCGCACATTACTCAGCAATAACAATGTCGTACTATTCTGAATGGTTTTTAGCGAGCACCTTTGTAAGGTGCTCGGAAAATTACGAGCACATTGTACAAGTGCTCGGAATTATTCAGATCTTTTACACCAACCATTCCTTTATTCTTCTCATTCTATCCACCTACGAATTTTTCATCTTCTTCGAATTTTTCTTCTTCTTCTTCTTCTTCTTCACTCACATTTCATTAATTTTTTCAACAATTTCTTTAGATCGGAGTGTTCCCATGGCTTGTGGTCACCCCCTCTTCTAAATTATGTTAAGGTATCATTATAATCATTAGTTATTCTCTCTTAATTAGTTAGATATATTAAAGGAAATGTTATGCTTGTGCTCATTTAATTTATATTATCTTTTTTGTGGTAGAAGTGTTCATTTTGCTCGTGGTTGCCATATTTCGACATCTTCTAAATTATCTAAAGGTATAACTGTAATTGTTAGTTATTTTTTTCTAAATTATTAATTGAAAATGTGATGCTTGTGTTCTTTTTAATTTATATTATTTGGTGTGTTATGGTAGTGAAATGGATATAATTCCAGGAAGAGAGTGGATGTATAAGAGAAAATTTGGTACTGGAGAGTACAATCTTGATTTCATTAATGGAGTAGATAACTTTATAGCTTTTGCTATGCAATATCCCTCTAGAATGAAGGAGCATCTTGTAAAAAAAGGGTTTACTAAACATTATTATGATTGGAGATTACATTGTGATGTGGAAGCATCGTCCAGTTCAATACTTGATGCATCCATGGATTTCTCCCCACCATCAAATCCATACCAACATATGTTGCATGATGCGTGGGGACAGACAACCGGTCATGAGTCTTATCATTTCCAAACGCAACGCTCTACACAATATGTTCCGCCTGCCTACATGCCAGAACCTCCCACTAACGAGTCGCAACGGTTTTACAATGCATTAGAAGCGGCGTAGACTGATTTGTGGGCGGGATGTGATTGCTCTGAATTGTCAAGAAATGCTCGACTGATGACTCTGAAGTCTGAACACCGGATGTCTCAGCGAGCTGTTGACGAATTGTGCCAATTTATGGAATAGCGTCTGCCGAGGCCAAATCGCATGCCTAACAGTTTCTATCAGTGTAAGAAACAAATGCAGACATTAGATATGTCCCACCTAAAGATACATTGTTGCAGGAATGGGTGCATGATCTACTGGAGAGAAGACGAGAGCATAACTAAATGCAAAGTTTGTGGTCAAGTTCGATTCAAGGATAATGGTAGAAGTCCATTCAAGAAGATGTACTATATTCCTCTGGGTCCAAGATTGAGGCGGTTATATGCATCTGAAGTTACCGCTCAATCCATGCGATGGCATGCAGAGCACACTCAGACTCCAGGAGAGATGTCTCATCAGGCGGATTCTGTAGCTTGAAAAACCTTCGACCAAACACATCCCTTCTTTGCTTCCGAATCAAGAAACGTCAGGTTGGCACTTAGCACAGATGGATTTCAACCATTTGGTCAGACTGGTTCACAATACTCATTGTGGCCAATGATTCTAACTCCATACAATTTTCCACCGTGGATGTGCATGAAAGATCCGTACATGTTTCTCACTGTGAGTGTGCCTGGTCCGAAGAATCCAAAACAAAACATTGATGTGTTTCTACAACCTTTGATTGCAGAGCTCAATGATCTATGGGCTGAATGAATTCAGGTATATGATATATCTAGAAAACAAAACTTTCAACTGCGTGCAGCGTTGATGTGAACTATCAGTGACTTCCATGTATATTCAATGCTGTCGGGATGGAACACATCTAGGCATCATGCATGTCCATATTGTATGGAAGACTCACAAGCCTTCTCCCTGAAGCATGGAAGAAAAACCACTTGGTTTGATTGCCACAGGAGGTTTCTCCACATGAATCATCGGTTTCGCAGAGACAAAAAGAACTTTCGAAAGAACAGAATGGAGCATTCAGGTCCTCCTCCAATCTTAAATAGGGAACAAATACTTTATCGCCTTGACCAATTTGGATTCAAGAGAGTGTTTGATGAAGATGTCGAATCAGTAAACTCTGAGTTGAGCAAGATTTTGGGATGGAGAAAACGAAGCATATTTTGGGATCTTCCATATTAGAAGACAAATTTGATTCGCCACAATTTGGATGTCATGCATATAGAGAAGAATGTGTTCGACAACATCTCCAATACCATTATGGATGTCGACGGAAACACGAAGGACAATGCTAAGTCACTTATATCATTATTTTTGTGAGTTAACTAACCATATATTGACGTGCAGCTTGGAACCTTCCGGCATTGTGGCAAGCATATGTACTTACAATTTCAAATAGATTGTTGACCCGATTGGATTCAGCCAGAAAACTCTAACCGAGGAATACATTGACATATATTGGGCTGAATTTAAGGTAAACTTGTGCATTATATATTTTTTTTTCTATCTTTATCTCTCTTTCTCCCTCTTTTAGTAAGATTACTTACAATCTTTAATATCTTACTTTGTAGTTTAAATTTGATTGTCATTTTGTGTTAATTTGTAGAAATTAGCTAATTGTGAGGCATATGATCAAGACGAGTGTAAGAAGGCTTTTCTTAGCAAGTGTAAACTTAGATACGGGGATTTTATTAGCTATTATAAAAAGAAGACAAAGAAACCTTCTTTTTACACAGATGCCCAAGAGGAGAATTACCAGAAAGGCTGGAATTTACCCGAGAGTATTGCAACTTCTGAGAGGTGCTCTGAAAACCGTAGACAAGGGCTTGAGACTGCGCTTGGAACACATTGTAATGGATCTACATCATTTGCCGAGACAACAACAAAAATGGTAAAACGTATAATATTTCATTAGTTTGATTTGTTTGTTACTTTTACACTTTCTTATGTTGAAAATTGTTTTCAGGCCAAAGAGAACAATGGAAAGCTTCCTCCATTTATGGATTTCTTTCTACAGACCCACAAGCTAAGGAACGGTGATTCACAAGGCAACTTGTGTTCGCAATGTGCTCAACAAATTGTAGTAAGTCTTTTCACAAGGATAATTTATATATTTTTTTTTCAAAGGGAAGGTTTTTAATCTGTTTCATGCATGGTCAGTTAAATTTATTTGTCTAAATTTTGTGATGTTACAGATGATTGACAGTGTATTATGCCATTCTCGTGTATGAATTCGTAGAATTCTGAAATTGATAGAAATATGATTATGATATGGTTTTGAATTTCATGATATGTCTTTGAGAAAATTGATTCGGAAATTACTTGTGTTTGGATTTTTTTTGTAGTTTATGATTTATGCATTCACTTCACTGAATGAGTTTATGGATGTTTTTATTTAATAATACTGGCTCTAGGTAGTAAGCTATTGTGTCCAGCTTTGAATGGAATTCATTTGAACTTTTTGGAAAGCTATAACTAATTCACTTTGCTATGAGTATCTTTTTTTTTTTTATCCCAATGACCTTCGAAACTCTGTAGTTATATAGGAACACTATTGAAAACTGTTTTTTCTGCCCAATATTTTCTCCAGAGTCAGTAATTTGTTTATCTAAACATTTTTTTCTAGTGGAATTGAATAGTAATTCAAGCATAATTTTACCCTGCTTATGCACAAATTGTAGCAAAGAAACTTACAGTTTGGATGACAAATTTTAATGCCTCTCTATATTTCGGAACTAAGAGGCGCGTTCTGCTATAGCCTACTGCATGATCCAGCTATAGACAACTGAATGTATGCAGTGGTATCTTGATTTGCAGTATTTATTAAAGAAATGCTGTTGGAATGCCCTTGTATATTGGAGACTTGGCTTAGTAGTGATGCGAACTACTGATTTTTCTCTGCATAGCCAACAATAACTTGATATGTCTCTATGCAACAATGAGAGTCTGCATATTACTGGTAAAAGGTGAAGCACATAGGAAATAGAAACTCACTTTCAGCAATGCATCACTGCCAGTCATAGAAACTACGAGATTGGATTGGTGTTGAATCATGTCTTTATTCATTCTGAGTTTAATCACAGATTTGATTTCTGATCTGATAAGTCATATTCATTCTGAATCTGTAGCTTTATAATGCTGTACAAAAGTGTCTGATATGATGAGCTTGTTGCTTGTGAGAACCCTTTGTTGTTACACATTTTGAATGTTTCTCATGTTGGTTTAATGGAAGGATGACGTTATAGCACGGGTTGAAGAACAACGGGCTGAAGGAATAGAGAACCTGGATCATGAAGCCATCTTCTTGGACCTTTTTGGGAAGGTGAAGAAGAGAAAACAAATTTCTGGCGCGGGGCAAGCAACAAGCATATTCTTCCCATTGGCTACTTACTCATCTGTGGGTTCTAACCCCGTCAATGCTAGCCAGATCGATGAAATGGTCGAGCAACGCGTTAAAGAACATCGTGATCAAATGCAGCTACAAATTGAAAAGGTGCAAGCCGATTCAGATCGGAAAATTGCACTAGTGCGTGAGGGAGCAGCTAGGAGGGAGCAACAAATGCGAGAGGAAGCGGCTAAAGTGCGAGAGGAAGCGGCTACGAGGGAGCAACAAATGTAAGAACGAATGTTGCGCCTTTTAAATGAAAAATTGGGACAATTGAAAAATGTGTAGTTTAGTGGTATTTTGTAAGACAGTCTTTATCTTTATATATTTTTGTTAAACAATCTTATCTTTTTAATGTTATTTTAGTTTTCTTTATTATTTTATTATTAATAATTTTTTAAATAATTAAAATTTTAGAATATATATATATTTTAAAAAAATCAGAATAATCAATTTCCCGAGCACATGGCCGTACTCGCTAAAATGATGTGCTCGCACACCTGCTCGAAGTAGGTCCGTGCTCGCTGGTTTCGTGTGTAACCTCTCGAAAGTGCCGAGCACCACTAGGTGCTTGCTGCATTACGAGCACATGTTTGTGCTCGCACACCTGCTCGAAGTAGGCCCGTGCTCGCTGGTTTCGTGTCTAACCTCTCGAAAGTGCCGAGCACCACTAGGTGCTTGCTGCATTACGAGCACTTATAGGTGCTCGCCAATGCTGTTAGTTGACCAGTTAGCCGAGCACCAAGAAGCACTCGGATATAAATGCCGACGAAGGGAATGCCGAGCACCTAAAGTACTCGCGAAGTGCTCGGTAAAGTTGGATATGCCGAGCAAATTTCCCTCTTTGCCGACCACTTTGGTGCTCGGGAAACACCTCTTTTTTTGTAGTGAGGGGCGGATCTAGCCTTTGCCAAGGTGGGGCAATTGCTCCTTCTCACTCCCACTCACCCTTCTATATTTTGCTAAAATTTTCCAAATATATATCAAGTTTTTCATTAAATGCCCCCTTATTAAAACTCATAAAATTACTCTATATATATTTTTGCCCCCTTTGATATACTCCCTCCGTCCCACTTTAGGAGTCCCGGTTTACTACTTTTGGGTGTCCCACTTTAGGAGTCCCGGTTGGAATATTCCATAATTGGTAATAGGCCCCACATTCTACTTACTTTTTTCTACTCACATTTTATTATTAAACTAATATATAAAAGTATGACTAACATTCCACTTTTATTTTCACCAACTTTCCTTTATATTTTTTAAAACTCGTGCCGAACTCAACTGGGGCTTCTAAAGTGGGACGGAGGGAGTAGGATTCTAGCTACGCCCCTGTAAAAGTGGTGGACGGTGGTACACGGGGCAGTCAAGAATGAGCTGCAAAATTGCCTTACTAAAAAGAAAATGAGTATACATTGTAAAACTAATTTTGCACTTTTGTTTTTCAATAAACGAGTGCTATTTTGACAAACTAAAAAAGATTAAAAGAAAACACGTGCTTTAAGCGTATTATGTGTAAACTCAACCTAACAAATTCTATAATAAGTCAAGCACTGAAAAAACGAGCTTTATCGAACACAACCCGTCCTCGATATTTTCCGAGCACTTTCTAAGCAAAACCCAAAACATATAGTAGCATTTTTTAGCACTTAAAAGAGTACTAGTTGGTATCTTCAGAAAATAGTGTGGTTACCAATCAGTTTTCGAGCACAATCAAAGTTAAAAACTTTATTTTCGCGTTAAAAATTTGAGTTTGCGGTTATAATCAACAAGGTTTAGGTGCCTGCACAGGGTAGGTATTAGGTACCCAAATATACATACGAGTTATGTATTAAATACTCCATTTGTCCCATAAAAATAGTCTTCTTTTTTCATTTTGGACCGTCCCACAAAAATAGTCATCTTTCAATTTTAGCAAGTTTTTCTCTCTTATGAGGTGGTTCCTATTCTCCCCTAACAATGCTTCAATCACTTCTTCTTCTTACATCTCTAAGAGCATCCGCAATGGTCGGCTAGCGACCGGCTAGCCGATTCGTCGCGCTAGCCGATCGGCTAGCCGAACCATTGCAATCGGCAAACGCGATTTCGGCGAGCGGATCGGCGTGGGCTGGCCGATCGCTCGTCGCTGGCCGAAGCGCTAGCCGATCGGCTAGCCGCCATTGTGGAGGCCCGATCGGCCAGCGCCGATTTTCGATTATTTTTTTTTTAAATCATATATAAACGCGATTTTCGTTTCATTTTCATTTGCACCGCTTGTTTTAACGAGTTTTCTCTCTCTCTAACTTTCTGTTCAAGAGCATCATCGAGTGATGGATCACAACAACGAGTCCAGTCCGGCGACGAGCGGCTCTCAGACTCCCACAGTACCCGTGGGATCTGGATGGGGGCAGATGGGCCCGGGATTTAACATCCCTTGGAATCAGATGATGGGGATGATGGCTGGTGCGCCGGGGGGGGGGGGGCGATGGGGGGGATCCAGAGGGGTATGCCGTGGGGATGCCGGGCGGCGGGCAGTCAGCGCCCGGGTGGGGGGGTATGCCCCAGATGCAGCAGCAGATGATGCTGCAGCAGATGATGGGGATGATGTGGCAGGGGGGGATGCCGCACGGTATGCATCCCGGGATGCCGGGGGGGTGCAGGGGTCACCGGGAGGGGACGCGGTATATCGGCCCTCGCTTGATTTTTTGACGGCTTCGTCTCACACGTCGACCCCGGTGGAGACGCAGTTCTCTGGCGATGACCTTCTGTCATTGCATGATATGGGGATCGATCTCGGGGACGATGATACTCCCGTTCCAGCGACGCCGGCCGCGCCGAAGAAGAAGACGAGGGGGAAGGGGAAGGGCAAGGCGGTCGGCGAGTCATCGCAGCCCGCTGCCACTGGCCGGAGGAAGTGGACGGAGGATGAGTACGTCGCGGTGGCCAAGGGGTGGTTGGAGGTGTGCGACGATCCACTGGTTGCGAACAACCAGCGGGTTGTCAACATGTGGGCGAAGATCAGGGCTGCCTATAAGAGCCACTGCCCGCACGGGAAGGACTTCAGCAACGAGGAGGTCCGGAAAGGGTGGGAGCGCACCAGGGCCGCGGTGGGCCGTTTTGCAAATTTGTACGCCAACGCCCTCCGTCAGCTCAGAAGTGGGCAGACTGAGGACGACGCCCGGAGGATCGCCGCGAGTCAGTTCCCCTTGGAGGGGAAGTATAAGGAGTTCACCTTCTGGGAGTGCTTCTTGTTGTTGAAGGACTCCGAGAAGTTCCGGGCGGGGTGCGACGCTGGGTGGCCGAAGAAGCAGCGACATAACTATAGCGGCGACTACAGCGGCAGCAGCGGCGGATCCCACGACCTCCCCCGAGATGCTGAGGAGTTTTCATCCCCTCCTTCATTTACTGGTCGCCCCCGCCCGGTTGGACACAAGCGGGCGCAGTGGGCTGCGAGGGGCGGATCCCCCCTATCGCCCCGCGAGGTCCAGTTCTCCGCCCTCCCAGCCGCCCCACTCGAGTACACTCTCCATTCGCGTAACCAAACGCGGGCTCAGATGTTACAGGTCTTCCGAGAGTGGAAGAACGCCACTGACCCCAAGGAGAAGAGGTTTCTTTACGAGATGCTCGAGAGCATGCGTGCTGATTTAGAGATCGCGAGGTCACGGCTGGGGGGTTCCGACGTGGGCTCAGATACCACGGGTGGCGGCAGCGGCGGCGGAGACGGCCGCGGCGACGACGAGGACGACGGCGACGGCGATGAGGAGTAGAGAGTGGCGGGGCTCGTGTGTTGAAGCCCTTTTTTTTTTAAATCATGTACTTTTTTTTTAAAATCTTTGTACTTTTTTTTAATGGAATGGATTATTTTTCCTGTATATGTGTCGTAAATTTAATTCCGTATATCGCAATTTTAATTCCGTAAATGTAGTATATTTTGAATTATTTTTATTGCGGCTGGCCTATGGCTGGCCTAAATCTGACGTGGCAGGTGGTTTTTTTAGTGTTGCTGACGTGGCAGGGGAGAGAATGGCTGGCCTATGGCTGGCCTAAGCACCATTGCGGATGCTCTAATACTTTTTCAATTTTTTATTAAAACTCGTGTCCAGTGGCGGAGCTAGAATTTTAACGATGGAAGGCCCAAACTGCCATTAGAAAACCGAGCGTGAGAAATGGATGATGAGAAAAATAATTAGTGAATAGATTTTTTAGCTCATAGCACATTGACAGGTCCAGAGAGTGCGGTGCAGATTTGTACTGTGATATGTGTCACACGATCTAACAGGTCCAGAGGATTCGACTAGACTTCAGGGGCTAGAAGATCATGAAACTTGCCAGAAAGGGGTCGTTGGATGCACTCTGTCCCTTCAAAAACCTCAACCCACTATACTACAACTAGCACAGGGAAGTAAAGGATCGATCCCACGAGGAAGCAGGTGTTACGGAACTGTATTTGAGGATGTTTTGGAAAAGGGTTGGCTGCTGCCACGCAATTTTTGTGGGTCGAGAACTTAAAACTACTGGGTCTGAGAGATAAGCGAAATTTTAATCTACCTATCGGGTCTAATAGATTAGGAGAACTTTACTCTACCTACTGGACCTAAGAAACGAAAGAGTACGGAACATACATGACTCAGAGAAAATGAGATATTTTAAAGTTCTAAGACAACTGGAGTAAACTTAACTAGACAGACTTTCCTAATTTGGACAGACAAGCATAAAGTGAAAAAGCAAGACAAATTCCTTAAACTACCAGGGTCTGGAAAAACATGCAGAAAAGTAAAAGAGACAAAGTAGATCGTACTGACAGGTCTAGCAGATATGCAGAAAAAGTAAAGTACATGCAGAAAAGTACTGACATAAAGCAGATCTGGTTCTAACTACCACCAACTTCATCTTCTTCGGGAACCAAACGAGAATAGCAGAGAAAACAGGGTATTAACACCATGAAAACAGAGCAACCTTAAATCTAAACTTAAAACAAGACTTAGAACGAGAAATTAAAGCCTAAACTAACAGATCTACGCTACTGGACCTAAAGGATGCAGAAACAGAAAGTAAATAGACATAATCATGCATAACGTAAACATCAAGCACCAAATATGCGAAACTTCAACTCCAAAACACCACGATTCAACAAATCCAAACATCTTCATATGCAAATTCCCAACCTCCAACAACAAACACAGATCTCAGCTCCAAACATTCAACAATAAACAAAGAACGAAAGCTAAAAACAAGAGATTAACATAAACTCAGAGATATCCAACCAAAAGCAAACATAAACTTCCATAATAACTGTAAGTAAGTCTGAATCCAGCAGATCAAAGCAAGAAACTAGAGTTGCGAAACTTAAAACCAACAAGGTACTAAACGAAAGCAAATAAAATTGTTTCTTCGCCTCCACGAGGCGGTGTTATACAGCAAAATAACAACGATGACGAGAACCACGATGGCCAGAATCCTCCATGTCCAAGTGCGCAGCAGTCGAAATGAGAAACTTGAAGTGTGGAACTAAAGCATGGAACGAAAGCTAGAGCTAAGAAAGTGCAGAAGTGGCTGTTCACGGACTCTCTTGTTCTTCAAGGTTGAGCTCTTTATATATGTGAGGCTCTGATCCCTAGGGTATCCCTCCGGTGATTTTACGCCCTTGCCCTTGAGTAAGACTCTTTAAGATAATTTGCTCTCGCTCCATTCTGCTCCTGTCGCCAACTTTTGATTCTCCCAGGTCTGAACGACGACTTCTGACTTTTGCTTCAATTTCATCTCTTTTGCATCTGCCAGGTCAGGTAACAACAACTCCCGGGTCCGACAGATTTACTACGCACCTGAACTCAATAACGCAAATTAGCGCCCCAAATGCACAGAATTTTAACCCTAAACCGGTGCATGAAACGAGCCTTATCACACATATTTTTACTAATAACTTATGATATATTTTCATACTCCCAGTATTCATTATCTACTATTATAGATTTTTTTTATAATAAAGAGCATCACATTAAAATTGATTTTATTAATATCATGTAGTAATATTCTATACTAATATTTATGAAATGGGTTTTTGGCTTATTAAACCAAAACCTTTCCCCGAATTCCGGTTTTTTCCATGAACTATGAGATTTGTTTTTAAAACCACGAACTTTCATTTCGTTAGGATTTTCCCCTGGCGGGTCAACGACAAAACCCGGGTTATCTACATGTCAATTTTAATCCTATTTGTCACTAAATTGATTACTTGGATACTATTTGGCACAATAATACATACACTCACAATTATTACATAACAAATGACAACTTTTGAATAAACAAAACACAACTTTAACATTTTGAATTATGCTATTCGGGTCGGAAATGTGTTATTCGGGTCGGGTTGGAAAAATCCTAACGAAATGAAAGTTCGTGGTTTTAAAAACAAATCTCATAGTTCATGGGAAAAACCGGAATTCGGGGAAAGGTTTTGGTTTATAAAGCCAAAAACCCTTATGAAATCAATGAATTATTTTATAATCTTACTAATGAAAAAATCAAGTTAATGTAAGAAAATCCATAAAAATATAAATGAATATGAGAAATCTAACAAAAATTGCTACTTGATAAAATAAATAAAAAAGTCACAAATGAATTATGTGTATAACTTTAAAATCAAATTTACTAATATTATTTATTATCATAAGTAAATATAATTTATACAATATTACTACTTATAAACCTGATAAAACATAAATGAGAAATAGATTCTAAAAAATCAAAAAAAGCCCAGGAGGGAATCGAACAAGGTGCATCACTGATGAAAGGCTGAAATTCTAGCCAACTGTGCTAGTATTTCATAATATTAGTATTACTTACATATATTATATATAGTAAATCATAAAATGGGTGAGGGGCCCAGGGCCCCCCTGGCCCCACCGTGCCTCCGCCCCTGCTCGTGTCACCCGAAAATTTATATTTTTATGGGACGGATGGAGTATGATATTTTAGAGTTTTCAAGTTCAGGGACCCGATTTTTCGGTTAGGGTAGATGTGGGTATCCGATTTTCGAGCAATAAATCAATATTATTATTGTTTTTATTACTGAATTTAAATTTTTTTGAATAAAACTGAATTTAGTTGTTCTTTAATTAGTCACCAATATACAAGATCTACAAAATCGATCAAACTATAGATGTATAAATTCAGTAGTTTAGGAATTGTTCAGTGTACCGGATATGCTAAGTTTTGGCCCCAATTCTGTGCAAAATCTTTTGTTTAGTTTTCATGATTTATTTTTGGCAAAGGCTCAAGTTTTCTACTAAAACCCGCAGTGTTCAACCAATATTTGCCAAGAATCAATTTTATCAAGAAACGTGATAAACAAATCTGAGGTTTGTGATTGATCAAGAATTGGGAATGTAATGAGTAATGACTAATGTAGCCCCCCAAAATTTTATTCTCCCCCAAATTTACCCAATTGCTCGCCGTTTATTTGGAGAGGGGTAACTATGGAAATATGAGAGTTGTTTTTGTCCAAAGCGACAATTTTTTCGGATGCATATATTTAATACACTTGCCAAAATATCAAAACAAGAGTGGTGGACACTTTAGCCCCAATTCTTCCCCAGTTTTAATTCTCGGCCATACCAAATACTCCATTTACCCTATAAAATATACTCCCTCCGTCCACGAATAGGAGTCCCGGTTGAATTGGGTGTGGATTTTAAGAAAAATTTGAGTGTAATAATTAAAGTGTGTGATAGTGGAATGTGAGACCCATTTATATGAAATCTAACATTAAAAGAGAGAGTGAGAAATTGCAACAAAGTAGATTAAAATTAATTGCAGCTTCTAAATTAAGGGAACAATGAGGTCATTTTTTATACTCCCAAGATAAAATGTCTAACCGGGACTCCTATTCGTTGACGGAGGGAGTACATATTTAAAATGACACGTGAATTAATACATAACTAATAAAGTAAGGAGGAAGAGAAATATAAATAAAGTAGTCTTATCATATAGTGAGACCCACATTATTTAATGAATAATAATAACGAGTTATAGTGATATAAGTTGCAAATGAATTAATGTATATGAATAATGAGTTGAAGACAACTTTCCATAAATAGAAATATATATATTTTTATGAAACGGACGAAAATGAAAAATACACATGTTTTTATGGGACGTTGGGAGTATCACTAATCGAACAGGGTAAATACATAACTGATACAAAATGTTTTACCTTTGTTTCATATTAGTACAAAAAGTTAAAGTTTACATAAAGCATACAAAATGTTTCATTCGTGTTTCAATTTAGTGCATTCAGTTATATGTGTTTAAGCGGCACTAACTTTTTGTCTATGTGAAGTACAAAATGTTTCATCATTGTTTCATGTTGGTACAAAAAAATTTATAATTGTTAATTTGTTTCATATTGGTACAAATTTATAATTTATAACGGGATATGAACTAAATTGAAAAACAAATGAAACTTTTTATATAATTTATATAAACTTTAAACTTTTTGTACTAATATGAAACAAAGGTTACACATTTCGTATGAGTAATGTATTTATTCCCTAATCGAACACATCCTCAATATTTGGAGCAAAACAATCTAAGTAGAAAGAATGATAGAGAATAAAATATATTTGTAAAAGATTTCCAGGAAAATATATTACGACTAATGTTTAATTAAAATTGAGTGAAAAAGTATAACCGTATTAATTCTTGTACTAATTGTACCAAGTATCTCTGTATCTGGTTTGAACCTATTGCACCAGGGAATGTATATTGTCAACTTGTAATAAGTTTGTTGTCTCATTGGATGAGAAGCAATTTTAATCTCCTATGCATTGTGCTCGTTTTATGCATTAGTTTTGGGTTAAAATTCTGTTCATTCGGGCGCTAATCTATATTTCTGAGTTCAAGTGCATAGTAAATCTGCCGGACCTAGGAGTTGTTGTTACTTGACCTAGCAGATGCAAAAGAGAGGAGATTGAGGTGAAATTCAAATGTCGTCGTTCAGACCTGGAGGATCAGAAGTTGACGACAGGAGCAGAAAGGAGTAAAGAACAGATATTTTAGAGCATCTTATTCAAGGGCACAAGCGTCAAATCATCAAAAGGATGCCCTAGGAATCAGAGCATCACCTATATAAAGAGCTCAACCTTAAGGAAGAGGGAGTATCAACCACTTCTACACACACTCTCTTAGCTCACTTTGGAGGCTCCTCGTTTCATTCTTGTTTTTTCACACTTCAAACTCGTTTCACTTGCTGCGCACTTGGAGATGGGGTGATTTATGGCCGCCGTCGTGGTTCTCATCATATTGCTGTCGTGTAACACCGCCTTGTGAAGGCGAAGAAATAATATTTATCTTACTTTGTTTAGTTTCTTTCGTTTCAAGTACTTGTTGGTTTTTAAGTTTCGTAACTCTAGTTTCTGACTTTGATCTGCTGGATTCGAACCTATTTCTCGTTATTATGGAAGTTTATGTTGGTTTTTGTTGGATCTCGCTGAGTTGATGTTTATTTCTTGCTTTTCGCTTTCGTTTTTGTTGATTGTTGGATGTTTGGAGCTGAGTTCTGTTGGTTTGTTGTTGGTAGCTGTGGATTTACATATGGAGGTGTTTGGATTTTTTGAATCATGGTGGATTTGAGTTGGAGTTTCGTAGATCTGGTGTTTGCTGTTCATGTTTTGCATGATTATAGTTATTTACTTTCTGTTTCTGCATTCTCTAGGTCCAATAGCGTAGATCTATTAGTTTCGGCTTTAATTTCTCGTTTTAAGTTTAAATCTGAAGTTTGCTCTGTTTTTATGGTGTTAAATGCTCTGTTCTTTCTGATATTCTCGTTTGATTCATGAAGAAGATGAAGTTTGTTGGTAGTTAGAATCAGATCTGCTTTTGTCAGTACTTTCTGCATGTACTTTTGCTCTTCTGCATATTCTCCCAGACCCTGTCAGTACTTTCTGCATATCTTTTTACTTTTCTGCATGCTTTTCCAGACCCTGGTCGTTTAAGGAAATTGGTCCCTACTGTTTGCTTTACTTTGTCTGTCTAAATTAGGAAAGTCGTTCTAGTCAGTTTAACTCCAGTTGTTTTAAAAGTTTCAAATATTTCGTTTCTATGAGTCATGCATGTTCTGTACGTTTTCATTTCTTAGACCCAGTAGGTAGAGTAAAGTAATTTTAAATCTCTCAGACCCAGTAGTTTTAGTACTCGACCCACAAATTGCGTGGCAGCAGCCAACCCCCTTTCCCAAAACATTCCAAATGCAGTTTCGTAACACGTCCGTCCTCGTGGGATCGATCTTTTACTTCCCTGTGCTAGTTGTAGTATAGTGGGTTGAGGTTTTTGAAGAAATAGAGTGCATCCAAGGATCCATGTCTGATAGTTTCATGATCTTCTAGCCTTTGTGAACTAGTTGAATCCTCTGAACCTGTTAGATTGAGAAATATCACACATTGCACTGCACATCTAGCTCTTCACCTAGTTCATAGTTTGTGCTGTGTTTACACAGAATGGTGGTGAAGTAGCTGCAATAGGTTTTTCGTTTGCACATGATACAAAGCAAGCTTCTTCATAGTGTCATGTGATTTTGGATGGCATTTAGGTGATTTATGTTGTCATGCTTCATTTCAGTTAAACATATTTGGTTTTAGCAATTTCCATTTATTGTTATATATTCAGGTGGTCTCTTGTGGAAATGTCTCCTTGGAGTCCTCATATGAAAAGGTTTTACTGTGCGTCTACACATCCACTACGTTGTAAGTGTTAGAGTTTGTATACTAGAAATCACATTTCGAGTGATTGGATACTGCAAAACTCTATAGTTTATTTTTCAATTAATGCAACATATTATTTTTGTCGTAATATTGTTATGCTTTACATTTAATGGATGTTTATTGCATATTTAAATGTATAATCAACGTAACAAAGTCTAAGTCCTTGTTTTAGTAGATCGGCTGTGGGCGTCGTCCACTGTAAGGTAACACGGTCAGTCCTTAACAAAGAAAATAAGAGTTTCACAACCTAGATGGGCCTAGACTACCTATCGTGAAAGGTTGCAATGTCAGTCCGATTATTTCTAAGCCTTAATGAAATAAGATGACATTGGTGTGGTATAGCATTGAATCGGATCTAACAGCAAGAGGAGTCTTTATGCTATCTACTGAAAGACGAGGTCTTGATAATTTGTTTCTTAATCAATGTACGTTAGCATTGAGCATACGGAATTGATTGAGCACTACTTTGACTTGCCAATAGGTGCGGGTTTTTCGTAACCCAAGAATTCTGGCATATTGAGTAGTGTAAATTAATATCTAGAAGTGCTAGGATTGTTATTATATTGAATTGTGCGCGAGCTGAGTCTCGTTTGATAACGTTCACAAGAGGAGCTCGAAACAAGGACTTTATTATTCGGAACCTAGCTAGTTGGAGTTTGATTACTCTATGAATAATAAATAAGTGTTTCTTGCTAAGTCTACTCTTGGAGTAAATATGTTAATTAATTAAGTTCATAGCAGACACCAATTAATTAATGAACGTTTCTATCTTAAGCGCGGGAAATAAATAATAATAAATATTGGAAACCCGAATTACTTGTAATCTCGGATTTGGATGGGGAGTGCAATATTACTTCTGTAGTGGCTGTTCGTAATATTCCAATATAAGCTTGTACTATTAAATTGTGGGTTCAATTTAATTAGAGAAAAGCTAATTGGGGGAGCTCATATCCAAAGCATTTCATAGATCCCTGACTGGGCCCAATATGTGACTTAATATAAATAGGAGAATAAAATAGACATAATACACACAATTTTAGAGACTAAAAATTCGTCCCCTTCAGTGTATAGGAGCTCCCTCCGTGAGCAGTTTTTCTGTCCTCCATTATTCGAGTACTTGTACTTTGGTGAGATCAACCGACACTGATATCAACGTACTGTCTGAGAACCAGTCAGAAGATCCGTGATCTAGTCGCGAGCCATCTTCGATTCTTTGGAGAATCGGAAAGGTAAATTGGCTAACTCCGTAGGAACATGTTTTAGGATTTCAATTATGCTAAAACGTGTATGAATTCAAGTTGTGAGCATGATACATGTGATAATTGCGCGAATAGAATTTATCCAAATAATCCGCTAAATAGATCGAGATTATTATGTAATCGATTTATGTATGCTTCCGCTGCCAACCCCTTCAGTACGAGTGTCGGGACATGTCTTTCAATATGAGACACCTGTGTTCACTTTGGAGACGCACATATTCTGAGGTGTATACACTTTTGGCTTGCTCACCTTTTTGGATTTTATTTGAATCTTGCATCTCAAAGTCTCAATGCCTATTATGATTGCTAGAATTGCCTTTGTGCATGCTTGACCGTTTTAACAGAATACAGGAACCATGTGGATATAGGTCCGGCTAACTTGTCTCCTATCCCTTTAACCTTTCCTCCAAAAGCACTCCTAATCTGACCTCCCAGAAACACCCACCATTGACACCACATAATATCACTGGAGCGATGAAATTTTCATCGTTTCAAAAAGTTGGTAACTAATTATTTAGATTTGAAAGAACCAATTAACAACAATGTCATCACATTAGTAATAAATTGTAGTACTCCCTTTGTCTCATAGTAGATGTCACACTTAGAAAATGACACGGGATTTTAAGAGTGAGTAATAATATAATTTTATAATTGATGTAAGAGAGAACTTTTTCCAAAAGAAAAAATGTGACATGTTTTGTGGGACAAACTAAAAAGAAAAGTGTAACATCTATTATGGGAGAGAGTACTACTTAACATCGAATGATTTGCCTGCAAGTAATAAACTCTAAATAAGGTCTGAAGATATCAACTCGAGGTTATAGAGATAGACTATAAACTGCAAATGGATAGTAAATTGTAATAGTCCAAATGGCAATTATATTTCTTTTTCCACCCAGAAATCTGTAGGTAGGAATATGTACACAACATATTACTACCTCCGTCCCCCAAAATTTGCTACACTTTGACCCGACACGGGTTTTAAGAAATGTAATGGAAAGTGAGTTAAAAAAGTTGGTGGGATGTGGGTCCTACCTTTAAAGTATTAGTTTTATAATAAAATGTGAGTAGGAATGAGTTAGTGAAATATGGGGTCCACTACCAAAAATGGTAAAAGTGAAGTGTATCAAATTTTCAGGGACGGACCAAAATGGTAATATGTATCAAATTTTCAGGGACAGAGGTAGTACCAAATAAAATAACAGAATGCAGAAACATAAAAACCGAAGAACAAATAAATAGAAAAGGTAACTAGTAAATTTGATGTCAATTTCATCTGACATTAAACACAATGCAGCAATACTATAAAGTATCCGAAACATCTTAATATTCTGAACCATGCAAAAAACAAACTCAATATAAGGCAAATAAAAGCAATTGCAAATGGAGTAAAATATAGGGGAGCTGTTGATAACTTGCAAAACACTGGATGTCTACTTGATCTTCTTCTTGGGCCTCAACTGCAAAACAAAATATAATTCAGCTGGATCTATCCTCCCTCCATATTAACAATAAGAATAATGTATCAACCAAACAATCACCTGGTTACTGTGCCCACACTTCTTCTTTCTACAGTTAACAGCGCGGGGATGCAGGCGGGCATAACATCTGAAAAAATCTGATTAGGATTTTAAATTTCTTTGTATTTACCACATCATTCACTTTTTATTCAATTTTCTATATATTCTTTCGTTCATTCATATACTACTATGTAATCGATTACATAATTTGAGAACAAAATAATTCATGTGACTTGTTTATTGGGAGTTTGGGAGATATAGTATATAAATATTGTGCATAAACATACTATTATAATATAGGATAGAGTTGACTATACTTCTATCCATCTCATTTTCATGTATCATTCCGTATATAGTGGAGAGTGTTATATTGCTAACTCAATACTTAATTGCTAACTACAATTAAAAAATAGTCATTAGATATTTAAATTAAGGGTCTAGATCATTAGCCCTGAAATATCAATATGATCAATAAAAAACGTCAATGAGGGTATTAAGGTCAATTTACAACAAATTAGTTGTAATTAACTTTTGAAAAATATTTTCTAAACTTAAATGATTATAACTATCTCAATTTAAATTATTTTTTCACACAACATATATCAAATTAAAGATAATTTAATATGGATTCTAACGAGATCTCAATTGCATATGTTTCGAGATCAAAATCTATTTTTTTTATAAATTTTCGAATTTTTTGTCAAGGAGATAATGTCAATATAACTAACAAATTATGTCAACTTAATACATGTAAAATATGAATATGAAACTGTGTTGACATATTCAATACATGGTGTAGATATATTCAATTTACTGTGTTGATATTTTGATCGAAAACCCTAAATTTAGAATTTTTTTAATATTAAAAAAATAAAAAATGAATTTATATGTGGCAATTTATAGGCCATTAAATCTTTCAAATCTTATGGTGTTAAATTAGTTATAGTTAGCAATGAAGGAATGAGTTAGCAATTGATCACATCCCTATCTCACTATATAATTAAGTTAAAAGCAAAAACAAAATGGATTTACGGTATCGAACAACGAACCCATTTGTGCATGTATCTTGCTTGATGCTATTTAAGTGTTTTTGGTAAATTTTGCTATATGTCAGTACTACTTAGTATCATACTCCTACTATACTAGTTTACATAGGTAAATATTTTAAGCATATTCCTAATCACAAGGGGATATAAAATTAAATAGGACGAGGTCTTGTAGTTCAATCACTAACACACGAGAAGTTCAATAAAAAATTTAGGTTCGAAACTTCCAAGTTCCAACCTCATGGTATAAGTATGAGTGCGTAATTCTAGAAAATAAATAGCAATATGTGTTTACTCTCTTTAATGTTGTCCTAGTATAGATTAAAAAATATCTAAAGTCTAATCATAATTTGCAAAAAAAAATTTATCCTTAGTCAATATAAAAATATAAATTTGGATCAATCATGTCTTAGTCATAAGTGAAACTGCATGCGGTTGTTAATGATTCCATGAAACAAGCGAAAAGAAGATGAAAGAATGATAAAAGCAAAAAGGATTTCAACATTCGTTCACACCTAGTGGAAGTCAAGACTGAGCTGCAAAATTGCCTAACTAAAAAGAAAATGAGTATACAATAATCAGTCGAATCGTTGTAAAACTAATTTTGCACTTTTGTTTTTCAATAAATGAGTGCTATTCTGTCAAACTAAAAACATCACTATGCTTTTAGCTGTAAACTCAACATAACAAATTCTATACTCAAGTCAAGCACTACCAAAAAACGAACTTTACTGACCACAACCAGTCCTTGATATTTTCCGAGCACTTTCTGAGCAAAACCCAAAACATCTGGCATTTTCACTCACTTAAATGAGTACTAGTTGGTATCTTCATAAAATAGTGTGGTTAGCAATCAGTTTTCAAGCACAGTCATAGTTAAAGACTTTTTTTCTCGTAATAAGTCTTGTGATAAATTCACGTTAAAAATTTGAGTTTGCGGATATGATCAATAAGGTTTAGGTACCTGCATCGGGTATTAGGTACCCAAATATACATAATACTCCCTCCATCCCACAAAAATAGTCTTATTTCTCAATTTTGGACCGTCCCACAAAAATACTACTATTACTTTCATTTTTGGCAAGTTTTTCTCTCGTATGAGGTGAGTCTCATTCTCCATTAACAATGCTCTAGTTATTTTTCATTCTACCTCTCTCTTTATCAATTTTGCATTAAAACTCGTGTTATCCCCAAAGTCTATATTTTTATGGGACGAGTAGGATATTTTAGAGTTTTTCAAGTTCACATACCCAATTTTTCGGTCCGTGAACTTTGCCAAAGTATCATTTTAGGTCCGTAAACTTTGCCAAAGTATCATTTTAGGTCCGTAAACTTTGCCAAAGTATCATTTTAGGTCCGTAAACTTTGAAAATATCATTTTAGGTCCGTGAACTACAAGTTAATATCATTTGAGGTATTTTGAACTTTTCCGGACGAAAGTGCCCTTAAGGCCTTCGAAGGGCAATTTGGACAATTCTTTCGCAACTCATCTTGCGTCAAAGACCTAGAGTCCAACAATTTTTTTACTACTATTTAATTCAGTCACCATCCAAATTGAATTTAAATATAATTAAAATTTGCCGTAAAAAATATGTGTTAGTTTTTCAATTATTAGATGATAATTGTAATGATAGTAGATTGTGACTTTATACTTTATTTTATTTTTTCAATCTAAACTGCATTTTAATAACTTACTAAAGGTGATGTGTGAATTCTATTTAGTTAATTTGTTTTAAAATTAGATAGCTATTAATTTGGATTGTTATTCGGAGATGAATTTCAAAATGGAGTCAATTAACATCTAAATTGAATTTAAATATAAAAATTTGCCGTTAAAAATTGTTGGATTTTATGTCTCTGACGCAAGATGATTGACGAAAGAATGATCCAAATTGACCTTTGAAGGTCTTAAGGGCATTTTCGTCCAAAATTTTTTCAAAATATCTCAAATGATATTAACCCGTAGTTGATGGATCTAAAATGATATTTTCAAAAATGATACTTTGGCAAAGTTTGTGGACTTAAAAAGATGTTCCCTCATATTTTTATGGGACGAGTAGGATATTTTAGAGTTTTTCAAGTTCACATACCCAATTTTTCGGTTCAGTGGATGTGGGCATCCGATTTTGTGCTATAATTGTTACAGAATTTAAATTTTTTTGAATAAAACTAAATTTAGTTGTTCTTTTAATAGTGACCAATATACAAGATCTAAAAAATCGATCGAACTATAGATGTATTTTCTTTAAGAACGAAAAATTCAGTAGTTTAGGACTTGTTAAGTGTACCTGATATGCCATGTTTTTGCCCTAATTATGTGCAAAATCTTTTATTCAGTTTCCATGATTTATTTCTGGCACGCTCAAGTTTTGTACTAAAGCCGGCACTGTTCAATCAATATTTGTCAAGAATCAATCCTATCAAAAAATGTGGTATACAAATCCGAGGTTTGTGCTTGATCAAAAATTGGAATGAACTGACTAAATTAGCCCCCCATATTTTGTTCTCCCCAAAATTACACAATTGCCCGCCGTTTATTTGGAGAGGGGGGTAACTAATGGAAATATGTGCGGCGTTTTTGGTCCATAGCGACAATTCTTTTCAGATACTGTACATATATTCAATGCTTGTCCAAATCAAGTAGCATAGTAAACGCATGAATCAGTTTTTATTCTTGGCCCAAACAAATAGTATCACTAAGTCAAACACAACCAAATAAAATAATGGAATGCATAAACATAAAAATCAAAGAACAAATAAAAAGAAAAGGTAACTAGTAACTTTGATGTCAATTTCATCTGACATTAAACACAATGCAGTAATAAAGTATCCAAAACATCTTAATATTCTGAACCAAGCCAAAAAGAAACCCAATATAAGGCAAATAAGAGCAGTTGCAAATGGAGTAAATTTCAAGGAACTGTTGATAACTTGCAAAACACTGGATGTCTACTTGATCTTCTTCTTAGGCCTCAACTGCAAAACAAAATAGAATTCAGCTGGATCTAACCCCCTCCATAATAACAATGAGAATAATGTATCAACCAAATAATCACCTGGTTACTGTGCCCACATTTCTTCTTTCTACAGTTAACAGCCCGGGGATGCAGGCGGGCATAACATCTGAAAAAGTCACCACATATATCTTAACCAAGTTTTCAGACCAAAAAGTGTCGGTGTCAAATGCAGATATACGTTAATGGAATGGGAGAAACATATCAGCCATAAATCTGATGATGCATCACTTATTAGCTTGGAAGTCGCAAGTAGCAAACAGGGTTATTCCCTAATGAAGCTCAAAATTACCAAGTTCAAATTACTAATGAGATCACAATTGTAGAGATTAGATATAATATTCCTAATTTACCCTCTTATTTAATGCTATCATGATACGTAGAAAAACTAGAGTTTTGATCTAGTACTTGGAAATATTTTCATGACTTCATGTCAACAAATAATGTGTGCTTGTCACAGTGGATTAAAAATATGTATACTGTTCACTTCCCAACTTCTCCATGGCAACAAAATCTTGTATTATATCACAATTCCTAAGCAAATTTACAATTACTCAATGATAAAGTTTAAACAAATAAGGTCATGAACATTAAATCTTGCACGCCTCATACATATGCTACACATAAATAGACACAACAGTTTAGAAAACTACTCCTACTAAAGAAGCAACAAGATTTAATAATCCTTATAGCTAAGAACTAAAATGAACATGTTCATAATTGGGGAGGATTGAGTTATAGCTGACTACACGGCAGATGCTCAACCTCTACATGCTAGCATAGAATTTGTGTTAAGACCTATAAGAACATATCACATTGACAATCAATTTTATAGTTCACGCACGCCTCAAGCATAAGAATATTTACATTTTGCTACTAACTGTATCTCTATATATGATGTTTTTACTGATCAATATACATCACAACTTCCATATAAAAACACGCAACCAAAATGCAGATAATAGAAATAACTGGCTTACTTGCGGCAGATCATTTTGTCCTGGTTATATTTCCTGGCCAAAGCCATCAAGGAAGGCTCGATAATTCCTCCACGAAGCCTCAAAACCAAATGCAACGTCGATTCTAAACAAATAACAATATTTCAATGAACGCACAACTCAGCAGTTAACACTCTAAACAGTTCAAAACAATTCCTCACCTTTCTGGATATTGTAATCGGCAAGCGTCCGGCCATCTTCCAGCTGTTTGCCAGCAAAGATCAGACGCTGCTGATCCGGAGGAATTCCTAATAATCGAGAGAAATTAACATGCTTAATAACTGTAATTTCATTCTAAAAAAAGTCGGAGGCAGTTTCCGCACCTTCCTTGTCTTGGATTTTGGCCTTGACATTGTCGATTGTGTCGCTCGATTCGACCTCGAGCGTAATAGTTTTTCCGGTCAGGGTTTTCACGAAGATTTGCATTTTCTCCCAATTGTGCAGCCGTCGATAATCAAATGGCTGTTTGTTAATTATGTAGCATTAAGAGCTAGGGTTTTCGAATGGGTTGGGCTTAGAGTAGCGAGGCTTTTCATTTTATATTGGGCTTTTAATAACATAATTGGGCCTCGTTTTGGGTTATTAACATTCTACATGCTGTCTACAATCCACCTAACTCAATGCTTTTTACAAGAGGACAATGTGTTTCTTTTTTATGTTAAGTTTTATATTTACTACTAGTATAACACCTTGCTAGACTAAGATATTTTAAAAATAATTATAAGTTAATTAAGTAAATTTGAGAACAATATCATCATATTAAATTGGTTAATAAAATAAGTATATAATAAATATAAATCAATAATAAATAAAAAATAATTAATCACAAACTATATATTTTCTTTGGTAAATCATAGTAGGAGATAAAAATCTAATACTAATAGAGCACATTTACCATTTTTGGCCGTCCAAAAAAAATAGAGCAAATTCATTTATGGAAATGTTTCAACAAATAATAACCCTACATATCATTCCACTAACACTAATTCTCACTTACTTTTTCTTCTTCTCTCTTACTTTTTTTCCCTTCTCTCTTACCTTACCAATTCTACATTGAAACCCGTGTCATACACATATTGCTCTATTTTTTATGGACGGAGGGAGTATAATATTAAAGAATTGAACACACCTATAAATTTTGAAAAACTTTTCTATACACCACATTACTTGTAGAACCAAGAAGATTTCATTATATAATAATAATATTGAAACTGTACATAAATATAGAAAAAAATATATATGGATATAGCAAGTTTGAATAAAAAAATCAATGTACATTTCCATATTTGTAATAAATATGGCCATAGGAGTGTGATCCATTGCTAACTTTACTTAAATTGCTAACTTGCTTACTCATCAATGTAATTTATTTTAATACATTATGTTAACATTGATATTTAAATGTCAACATAGTTTATTGAAATGTCAACACAAATATGTGTTGACATTTTAATGTGATCATGTTGAGATTTAGCTAAGATATAAATACGTGGAAAAGAAGACTGTACATTATTTTTGTAAAATGGAAAATGACTCTCACCGCCTACCAATGGCGGATCCAGGATGTAAAACTCGTGGGTTCGGACAGAAATAAATTATATATAAAATACTCCCTCCGTCCGCGAATAGGAGTCCTGTTTTTTTATTTTAGTCCGCCCGTGAATAGGAGTCCCAGTTCACTTTTACCATAAAGGGTCCCACCTTCCACTTACTCATTTCACTCACATTTCATTTGAAACTAATATATACAAGTGGGACCCTTATTCCACTAACTTTTTTTCCATCCACTTTTCTTAACATTTCTTCAAACCTGTGGCGCCCACAAATGAGACTCCTAATGGCGAACGGATGGAGTATTTAAATAATTATTATTTATAAAATATAATATTTAAATAGAGTAATTTTTTGAAGGAGGATATTATCTTTTGTGTATTCTTATTAATATTCATCTCACAAATTTATTGTATAATTTAATTTTTGATAGTGAGTTCGCATTATTTGTATTTTAAAGTATTTTGTTTTTAATTTGTGATACTACATGTAATTAACCAACACTATTGTGTTGATTATTTTTTTAATTTGTTCTCAAATTAGTAGTAATAAATAATAGTAGTATCCATATAGAGAAAGACTAATCCTAATAAAACATTCTATATACATTTGTTGATGACTCAATATAATATTAGGTAATAGAATGGATTTCTGTGACACCAAATTTTTAAAATTGACGACGTTAAATAGTTTTCCTAAAAGTAATGAATCTGTGATGATTTTCAAATAAAAGAAAAAATTCGTTTAGAAGTATTTAAAAAAAAAAAAAAAAAAAAAAAAAAAAAACTCATCTATGAATATGCCAAATCCCACTGTCATTTTTAAGCCCGAATCTCAAATACAGAATGAAGGGCTCCCACAAGTTAAAATACTCAGCTCTTCCGTAAAATTCTCGGCTCTCATTTTTTTTTTTCCAAATTTCCTATTGAAATCTTATCTGCTTGTCTTCTTCACCAAATTGAGTAGTATATTTTTTTTCTCTTCTTTATTTCTCTAATTTTTAGTTTCACTGTCTTCTCTGCTTCTCTTCCTTGGAGAAGGCTGCCGTGGGGTCAGAGGCAGGGCTTTTGAAGATCGGCGGGCCGAGTAATGGTATTTTCCGGCAGCAATCATAGACCAACAGTGGGGTCGGCTGACCCCGCTCGACCCCACCTGGGTCCGCCGATGCCGCCTACATCACACAAAACAAAAAAACCTAAAGAATGTATAATTACCACTTCTCCTAATGAGATTTAAGATATTTTTTTATCAAAAGCTATAATTTAAGATTGCACTGGTGACACACTTCTCCTAGTCGAGCTTCATTTCATTGCAATATAGTCACCCTATACACTAAAAACCCAAACCTTGAAATCTAAATCCTAAACCCTTAACTTTAAAATATACTCATCATGACCAACAAATGATCCAAATATCAATAAGATTCTCCTTCCGTTCCAGTTCAATTTTACTTTGTTGATCACTTATTCTATTTTAGGGGTTTTAAATTTGCATTCGATATCTTACACTGAGTCAGCCTACTTGATAATCCTTATTCATAGTAGAGGTTTTTTTGCCTGAATCTTGGCTGTAAATCTGTTTATATGCTCATATCAAGAAAATGCTTTACAATAGGGCTATGTGAACGGTAAATAAAAAAAAATCTTGCTGGCATTCATCCAAGCATCTATTCACCCAATGATATTATTTATTGGAGCCGAAAATTAAATTAAATTATTTATATTTTATCATATAAATTAATATGTGCATTTAACTTATAATGTACAATTAACTAAGTAGAAACGCAGTAAAACAATGTAAAAGATTGAGCCACCAAAGTTGCAAGTCAACCAACGTTTAGTTCACTTTTACTACTCAAATAAAACATGGAAATTCAATTTTCTTGTAATAGGAAAAAAGCTCAAAACATGTACTATATTATTTAAATATTTAAATACCATTATTCCCATTACACTATTGATTATGCGTTTAATTATTTAAATACCATTATTTTCATTAATCTCATCAATTCAATATATTAAAAATGAAATTGGCACTCATTAATATTATTAGTTGTTAATCAATCAACAACTCACCTATTAATTTCATAAATTTTGTGCATCTAATATTATAACAGTTTTTAAATATCACCTATTAATTTCATAAATTTTGTGCATCTAATATTATAACAGTTTTTAAATATCATATTTATGTTAAACGGCTAAGCTAACCATTAATAATTCTTTCAAGCCCATAATATATATATATATATATATATCCAACTACAACAACTTCATAAAGTAAATAATTTAACACAATTTGTTTATTCATTGTATTTATATATTAAATATACTAAAAATTGAATACAAATTTCGCTAATTTTAAAATAAAAATACATTAAATATATTATTAACATTTGAAGATTACATAAAATATACCACAATACTAATACTACAAAATAGCTAACATTATTATAAATATCATGTCATATGGAGTATTATATAATTTTACTCTTCTTTTAAGATCTTGGATAGTCACAAAAAATTGAAGATTAAAAAGATAAAAAAATTTAATCTAATTTTACAATAACGTAGATATCAGTCAAAATCAAATGTGTAGAAAAAATTATACCATTATTATTTCATAAATATCGCCCTTCTCGATAGTAATTATTTAGCCCAAAATAATGAAGGCCAATTTACAGTTAAAGATGAAATCCTAAATCTAAAAAAAATCGTCGTTTACTTCTATATATGTTTCTTTCCAAAAATTTTATGCGTCCTTCTTCTCGATGAAAGGTTCTACTCCAACCTTTATTTGTTTACAAATTGAACCAGGTACAATTATCCGGCTCTAATCGAACCTATAAATTTTGAAAAACTTTTCTATACACTATATTACTTGTAGAACTAAACAAACATAATTAAAGTTCTTAATCGATAAAATAGATCCACTCACGTCTTCTGCAAAATACGAATCCAATTAACCATTAAAATATTAATTTAATATCAATATAATTAAAGAAATATTAGATTCAATCAAAACTAAAAACATCTCAACAAAATACATTTTATATAAAATCTTATCATGCAAATAAATACATATAGATATGTAAAAAAAGTGAGAAACTGATCGATTATAATTTTAAGATATAATTTAATATCAATATAATTAAAGAAATTTTAGAATCAATCAAAACTAAAAATATCTTAACATCATAATGCATTTTATATAATATCTTATCATGCAAATAAATACATATAGACATTTCACTTTCTACAATAAAATTAGAAAATCTAAAAAACTTTTCATGTTTCAACTTCAACTTTATGGAATGAGTATTCAATTTATAATCTAATAATATGTATTCAAAAATATCGATAATAACATTATTGTTATCACTAAAATAAAACAAATTATTGAATTAACATGAAGAAAATACTTAGATATGAACTAATATCACTAAAATAGAATGATCTTCAAAATAAGATTTAAAAGTGCTATTTGCCTTTTACCATCTTTTGCACAGCTCTCTCCCTAATACCTCCACTCACATCTTTGGCTCTTATCTTTCAATCTCTCACATGACACCTGCTCCACCTCATGTACGGTTTCCACAATAATAAAACATATATTTATAGACAAAGATCACCAACAATATACATCACAAAAATATTAATTAATTATTACCATCAACATGATCATTCAGTACTAAATTTAAATTAAACGTAAACTATCAGTTATCATTCAATTTATAAATTTTATTACAAGAAAAATAAGCTAACCTAAAAAAGAACTTATTTACCTACCAACTACCTTCATTTCTTCCATTTCCCTTTTCATACAAAAACATACCAACACCGCCACCCTAAAATACCATCGTTGCCCGCTTGACTTCCTTTGCCACGCATTGCCTTCAAGCTGTCAGTTTATATGGAGCTCAATTCTTCAGCAGGGGTTATATTTTTAAACATAGAAAATTCCAACTTGGTTATTTTTGACACTTTCATGTCAAAAACACACCTTTTCACAAAGATTAATTACAAATGAGAATAAAATAAATGAAATGAAAAAAAGATATAAAACGAATGTGAATTCAATGCTAAGAATGGTAGAATACAATTATACAAATGAGAGATAATAGACAAACTAATGGCGGTTACATGAAAATGGAAAGCCAAAAAGGAAAAAATATTAAAATTCGAAAACAAAATATTAATTACATGATATTATAACAATAATATTATAAACTATTGTGAAGCATTACATACCTTAATTGTCCAATCTTTTTTGAGGATTGGATTACACGAAGAATATCATTCAAAAATCCGCCCAACCTGATTATAACCATTCATTTGTGGCTATAAGCCCCCTACATTTAAACCAAGACAAAACCCAGACCCGGCCCAGCCCATTTCAGACGTGGGCCTAAGCCGGTCTGGGCCCAATTCTCACCGGTCCTCAACTATTATTGCGCAGAAAAAGGTCATTCCATACTTCAAAACTGGCCCAAAGGTTTGAAAAGCATGAAGGTTCTCCTCCCAATATTTCTCTTCAAAGAGTTTACACATCGTCAACTTATGTATTTTCATAGGGTTTGGCTCGATCCATGCAGACCAGCAGTGCTCTGGATCGTGTAGCAGAGAAGTTAAACCTTCCATTCTATGAGGTTTGGTACTCTACAATTCCTTGTTATCAGTTTTAGCTGATTTATAGGGAACGAATGTACTTTCTGCAGTCAGTCATATCTTATGAACAAACTTCACTTTAGGTTCCCACTGGTTGGATGTTTTTCAGAAACCTAATGGATGCAGGGAAATTGTCAATCTGCGAAAAAGATTCATAAAATGACATCTTCACTCTTCATCCTCTTCGGTCTTCTTCCGTGCATTAGCCTCGAAAAAGGCATCACGTTCTTCAGCGTTATTGATATATGGCTCTGTGCATTTTTCATAAGAGCGGCATGGCAACCCGTTGCCAAGTGCATTGCCGCACACATAGCAAAAGTAGCTGCCCTTGTAACCGTGATGGGTCTCCCAGTGCTCATTCATGGCTTTGGCAGACTTAGTGTAACAGCCCGACATTTTAGGGTATAATAAATACGATGATTGCTACTAAGGCGGACTTACAAGCAATAAAGACATAGGCTAGGGTTTCATTTAATGAGATTTGACCAAGGTATTTAACGAACTATCAAAACAATAAGTCAACGGTTTAATCAAGAAAATAAAAAGATGAATAGATATCATAACTATGCTCAAAGGTCAAGGGTTTAATGTAAATCCAACAAACGCATTGTCTCGATATTCTAAGCAATAATGAAATAGTTCAAAAACGATGATACTAATTTTCATGTTTAGCGGAAGCAACCAAGAGAAAAGTGAAGAACATGTATGAAGACACAACTCCACTTGATGTTTCAAACGATCATATCATTATTCAATTTATTAAATCAACACCGCCACCTGCTCATCACTGCTCAACCTGCACATAGGGAAAACACATGCAGGGCTGAGTATTTTAAACATACTCAGTGGACTCATGCCAAAACATTTTAATAGTTATGCCACTCTTACCATAGTGATCTCGAGTTTTTGCATTTATTTAAAGAATAGCATCGAGTATCACAAAAATATTTCATGGACTGGCCAGTCAAACAATACCTCCCATTTATCAATCAACAATATCATGGTGCGACGAAGTGTGGCCACACTTTCGCCCACGAGACCGGCCGACTAGCAAGGACGGCTCTCGATCTCCCGTGTACACTAGCCTGATAGGGTTTGCGGCCCTACACAGACCCGAATTCGTTTATATAGCCCTATAGCCTAATGGAGCACACTCGCAAACTAGGCATCAGGAACACACAATATCCAAAATAATCATAGGCATGGCATAACAGTTTAATCCACCCTTATCGCTCCACTTTCATATATTTGCAACATAAGAGAGAGTTTAAGAATAAAGCCCACCTCGACTCCTTAGATTTCAAGCACGTTCTTCTTCTTGCTATCACACCGAGAGCGCGAGTTATCACCTTTAATATAGGTGTATCACAAGTAAGTCTCGATCATTGATCAAAATCATGCATGTTCCCCAACGTTTCCCTTTTCCCATCGATTAGGTTTAATATCACCATTCAAAATCAAAGTACGATTATCATATCGTTTTTATCCGCACAACAACTCCAGATCTATCATCAAATCGTGTCACGCATGAGTGTTTTTCACACACAACACACGCACACACACAACACACGTGCACGCATACCAAGGCATGCACACCCACACACGGTCACACCTACACACACACCTATGCATCCCAAATTCATCAATTAATTTCCCCTTCACTCATTCTAAATGCATGTGGACTCAAGAACACCGATTGATCGGTAGAAGAAGAGAAGATCAAAATAAAAATACCTTTTCAATAGAACAATCGGTAGGAAACAAGTAGGATCTTGATTCTTCAACAAATTCTTGAATTTCAGCTTCAATTCTTCACACAAGATGAAGAAATAATGGAGAAAGTAGAAGAAAAACTTGAGAGAGAGTGGGAGAGAGAGAGATCGAGATTTAGGGGGTGGGGGACGGTTTTTGTGATGCTAGGGTTTTGATTTCTCACTCTTATATTTATAGAGTGCAAGATATAATCCAATAATTAAATAAATCAAGATTTGGAGGAGATTTGGTGGAGAAGTGGCGTTAATTTGGTTGAGAGAATGGGGGATTTCGAATTTCTAGGCTATTTAATTAGCCTATGATTTAATTTAGATATTTCACGGAGTAGAATAAAATATCACGGAGCAGAATAAAATAATAAATCTCCCCAAAAATATAGAAGTAGGCGTGATTTTCAATTCCTTAGAAGGAATTTAATTAAAATCCTAATTTAATTAGGATATGGCAAAATCTTCTTAGATTTGGCAAGATATGCTAGGATATTTGAATTTATTTATGGAAGAGAATAAATAAGGGATCAAATAATAAAATAATAAAATCCCTTCTCCCATGAAGTAGGGGATTTTCGAAAATCACCTCTGAGACAAACATAGGGGCCGAAAATTTCATCAATTAAATAAGGAATATTGGACTTTGGATTTAATTTGGATAATTATCCCAAGCAATAACTAAATCCAAGAAAAATAGGATTTCTTCTCCAATAAATAGGAGGGCTCGAAAATTCCACTAAATAAATAATGCTCCTATTAAAATTCTCACTCATCCCTTAGGAAAAATAATTCACCACAATTATTATTTCACCCCACATTAAAATATCCACATATTCGAATTTCACCTCCACTTCACATTTTCCAACGACTTTGACCATTCCACGGCCACGTCATATTTTCCTTAATATTGACTATTCAATAGTCACGTCATATATTCAACAAGTTTGACTATTCAACTCAAACTCAACTCCATATCGCAATTAGGTTACAAAGAATATTGCAATAAATCACTCATCATTTAATCCACATATATCATAGCATTAAAAGCATTTAATGCAAAAAATTTCACGTCTCAAAAATTAGGGTTCGAAAAAGCGGGGCGTTACACTTAGTTACCACGCGGCATTCAAAACAGTTGCAAATGCAACGGCACCCTTTTTTCGCCATGGACTTCTGTTTCTTCGGCTGCGCATTCGAGTTTTTGTGTTTGGCAAACACTGTGCCAAGCCTCAAACCACTTCCAAAGCCAGCCTCAAACCTGCATTCCCCAAGCCTGCATCTAGAAACAATCAACCTAACATAATTTTTCGCTAAGGACTTCTAGTCACATATTTCTAATAAAGGAATATTATTTTATGGACATGAGCACTTCAGATCAATTAGATCTCAATTAGATCTAAATCAATTAGATATCAATTAGATCTTTGCCTACTTCTACCGGTCATAACTGCCGGCTACTTCCACCGGTTGTAGTATTTTGTTTGAATCTAATGGTGGTCTTTACGAAGGAATTTGAATTGGTAGATGAGGACATTTAGAGTGCATTTACTGGCTCAATCCGATGTTTGATTTGTTGGTTAAATTTTTCGTGTGGTCCATTCAATGGGCAAGGACCCGTTAAATTAAGGATGAAAATTGTTGTTTTATTATCATGAAAAATTTAGTGATAATAATCTTTGCAACACTATTACTACCCCCGTCCCCCAAAATTTGTCCCATTTTGACTCGGCACGGGTTTTAAGAAATGTAATGGAAAGTGAGTTGAAAAAGTTAGTACTCCCCCCGCCCCATAAAAATTGAGTCGTATTCCTTTTTAGTCCGTCCCAACAAAGTTGAGTCATATCCTTTTTTAACTAAAGACAAAACATCTAATCACTCTTATTTTAGTCCATCATTTACTTTACTCTCTCTTATCTTTCCTACTTTTTTCATCTCTCCTATTTATTTAATATAAATTCTTAATCTCCGTGCTCAAAAGTTTTGTCTCAACTTTTATGGGACGGAGGGAGTATATTGTGGGTCCTACTTTTATATATTAGTTTTATAATAAAATATGAGTATGAATGAGTTAGTGGAATATGAGGTCCACTACCAAAAATGGTAAAAAGTGAAATGAGACAAATTTTGGAGGACGCGGAAATGGAAAAATGGGACAAATTTTCAGGGACGGGGGTAGTATAGTTTTAAATTATCTGAATTACTAATATTGCCCTCAATCTTAGAAATGTAGACAAATCTATAACACATGAATATGCTTCAAAAAAAATAGCAACATCAGACAAATCACCAACTATTCACAGATCTATTTACATTCCAACATTATTGATTTGACAGAAATAACATGGACGTTGCTAGAGATCTCTAAACTGATTTACATCGAAATAGATATCAGATCGACATCTAAGTGATTCAACCTATTAACACATGGATATGCTTCGCAAAAACATAGTAGCAAAAGACAAAACACCAACTATTCTCAGATCTGTTTACATTCCAACATTGCTGTTTTGGCAAAAATAACATAGACATGCCATCGAAATATTGTTTTATGGACTGCATAGCAATTAACATAGATGCTGGATATCAAGAGTCATGTATCGTGAAAAATTGAAGATTATTAGTTCGTGTTGTGTCACAATTGTAGCAAGAAGATTTTTGAAAGATCTGGTGAAAGAAAGAATTTTGTTGACTACGAAAGGGTCGGGACACATGGTGTTTGTGGGTCAATGGTAGTCAATTTGTGGAGGATTTATTTGATTTTATGGAAATATATTGTCTAGCTTAGTCGGCTTCTTGCTATTGTCGAATTTAGAGATTGACGACATGTAAATCGTTGCAAGGAAGATATCTGGTGTTGGTGGAAAAATTTGCAAGCATGGTTTAGATATTAAAGAGGTTACTCTATGTTCTTACCGACGGTCAATTCAGAAATGATTTTTGGTTGCGTTTTTATTAGGTTTTTAAGGGGATGACTGTGTAATGACATCTAATTAATAATTAATATACATGTTTTGAAATATTTAGGCTAACATGTAGTATAAGTCTTGATTCCACCAAGAATATTTTTAATACTCTCTATTCCAAAATTGTCATTCAAACTCAATAATGGATGCAATACCATTAGCAAACGTGAAGATCAATTGGTTATCATGTTTAATTATTTTTTTAAGTATTTATCTTTATCCACACGCAATTAAATATTTATGTATCAAGAACTATGAGCCGTAAATATTGGAAGATTTTAGCTTGTAATAATAATGTTGATAACACTTGTGATTTTAGAAATTATAAGGAATAAATTTCAGATCTCTACGTAATAACAAAATAACAATTGAATCGTAACATTAATCACTCTATTAAGAAATGAAAAAGTAACCATATTTCTTAGCACAAATTTCTTGAACAACATAGATATAACTCAAAAAGGAACCAACATTATTGCTGTAAACCATTTCCCATTTCAATTTACATAACCTAAAAGCAAAAGAACAATGGAGAAAAAGATAAATACTAAAACCAAATAAAAAAGGAAACGAACCTCAAACTGCTCTTCCAATATTTGGAATCATGAGGTGTGGAGTAGTGTTTTTATAGAAAGAAAGAAAGAAGTTGAAAGATTGAGAGAAAATTAATGGCATGAAATCGTGGGTAATAGCATTATTAGTTTCTCTCAAAAATCTTTTCACTTCTCAATTTTTAATAAAATATCACAATGGCATGAAATCATGGGTAAGCATTATTAGTTTCTGTCAAAAATCTTTTCACTTCCCAATTTTTATTAAAATATCACAATGATATTTTGGTTAATTTTCCCAAAACTCCCATTTTATATATGCATAGGTAGATTCAATCAAGGTTAAAAGATAATAGTATATGATATTATCCCTTAAAAAATAACTATCACACCACTATTTCTTGCTCCCTACATTCCTAAAGAATATATACATTTAAAATGACACGAGAATTAATGCATAACTGATAAAGTAAGTGTTAGTAGATAGTGAGACTCATATTATTAATAGTGTTTATTGAATTGCTATGGCGGGCCCTAATGGGTATAAGTTGTAAATACATTTATGTACATGTGTAATAAGTGAGGATAACTTTTCAAAAATGAAAATGCATATATTTTTATGGGATGGAAGAGAATGGAAAATGCATATTTTTTATGAGACGGGGGGGAATATATTATATAATCCCTATCAATTAATTTTTAACCCCGGCTAAATAGTCCGGTTATAACTTTTTTGTTTTTATTTTGTTTGTATTCGGATCTAACCCGTCTTATAAAATTTGATAAAATATACAATTTCTTTAATCCTGTTATATATAACTCAATTATTGTATGAATAAAGTTGTCGCAATGTTCTGAATCATGTATCTTCAAGAAAAAACGGAGATACATGAACAAAAAAAATGATAATGGAGAGCAAAAAATGAGATCGGTCAAAGGCGAATAATAATCATTTATCAAAAGTCGTTATCAATATACGAAACGATAATCCATTAACTGGAGTAATGGAGAGGAAGATAAGAGAATTTTAATTTTAAAAAAATGATTTAATAATTGATCCCCGACCAAGATACCTGTTGTAACTGATTTTAAGATTTGTTGTGAGTTTTATTGCATGACAAGGCATAAAATGTCTCTGGCCCCTAGTGCAAAAGTGGCATTCTTGACTTGTTCTAAATGATCAGCTTCACCTCACTATCTTATACACTGATTATTTTTAATCCACTTGGACTTACAGCTAAACTACGTATTTTAATTGTAAACATCAACCTAATAATTTATGTGATTTTGATTTATTTAGTTTCAAGATGCCATTGCCGATTACCTACCCACGAGACAAAACGTTGCCACCAACTTTCCACTAATCATGGCTTATAATATCATTAAGTGGCTGTTATATAGTTGACTTCATGCTTTGAGTCAATACTTAGGGATTAATCTCTGTGCCTCATTTCCCCTTTCTATTAATCAACAACACATCAATTCAATTCTATTATTTATATAATGTTTATAAGTATATATATCAATTCATCAATTTGTTTGATTTTAATATCCAAGTTATTGTTGTTTGGATGAGTTTTATATGAAGCATTTTTTTTATCGTACAAGATATAGCCAAAAGAGCTGAATTAATACGAGTTTGATTGCCACAATTAATTGGTTAATTGCGTGATTGTCCAAACTGGAAGTTTGAGATATAAAAATCACTAAGTTTGGTAATTGGGCCACAACTTAAAAAATCAGCCAAACTTAGTCTCAGTCTAAGCGAGACATTTTCATTTTGACACAAGAATTTAAGCAGTGGTGTTTAATTAGTGAATAAATTATTAATAGTAAAGTAATTAGAAAAATAATAAAGTAAGAAAGAGAAAAAGTAAATAAAGTAAGATAGATGATAGAATAAGAAAGAGAGAGAGAGAATAAAATAAGAAATATGATAAAGTACGAGAGATAAGAAGTAAAATAGGAGAGATAAATGAGTTAATTATTGTCAAAAAAGAAAACGATTTACTTAGATTGGGATGTACCAAAAAAGGAATACGTCTCACAGGCTGAGATGGACAGATGGTGGGGGTGAAATAATTTAGAGTTGTTCTAGATTATCTGATCAAGTAAAAAAACACGATTGTCTACTTGTAATATATTGATCATGTCTACTTGTAATACGTCTCAATCAAGGTGGCGTTCGGTTGTCATGACTAATAATCACGAGACTATCCATCTAGGATTAAGTTATGGGATTATTTTAGTTGGAGAGGGGAGGCTATGACTAATTATCATGAGACTATCCATCTAGAATTAAGTTGAGGAGGTTAATCTTATGAACCAAACATGATACATATTTAATCATGAGATTTAGTCTTCCCAACCGAACGCCCCCCAAGTAACATAATTTTGTCTATGAATAGAGACAACATTATTTACCTTATTGGCTGTGACGTTTACATTTGATTTTTCGACTTCCATGTCTGATACAATTTCATCTAATTTTTTTGGCTCGGGATTATTGAAAACATATTCAAATTTCATAATTTTCTGTCTGATTTTATAAAATTGCGGAACGAACCAGAAATTGACCAAATTTTGTGAATTTTCCTATAATTTACCCTATTTTTATATACCTCCTAATTAAAACTACAAATTCTTAATTACTTAAACTTTGCTGCAGGTATTCAGATTTTATGTACAGAGGTGTATATATTTACATATATATATATATATATATATATATTCAAAATCATGTTGTAACGTACTCTCTCTGTCCTATTAAAAATCAAACGTTTTCCTTTTTTGATTGTCTCATTAAAAATGAAACGTATCCTAAAATGGAAACAATTTATTCTCTATTTTCTCATCTCTTACTTTACTCTCTCTTCATTAACTCATAAAACAACACTGTATAAAATCCCGTACCGATTCCCAAATGTTTCATTTTAAGTGGAACGGAGAGAGTATATTATTAGTCAAAAGCGGCATGTCATGATGGAATGAAAAAGATGTTTTAGCCTTTGCTTAATAATTATCTATCTGAATCAGTATGTGCAGCTCGAATCAAATCTCTTTACGACTCAGGGGAATATGAAGTCATAGTGCTTTTTCATATTTTTATCTTCTTGTGATTATGATGATTCACTAGAGATTATGCGTGCATCATTTTATTAATCTAACATATAGGCCTATGACTGCATATAGAGTCATTTCTAAGTTTCACATATATTTATTATATTTATAAGATATTTATTATAACTATAAGATCGTTCGATTCTCATTATTGCTCTAGGCAAGAGGACAGACGTATTCTTATAATTTGTTAGGTCGTTTTCATTTTTTTTCTGAAGAAGTTCGTGACAATGTATTTTTGGATCGTCTCACGTTCACTCATATTATGATGACATACAACTACTTGTTTCATACTTTTTTTTTTTTGTGATTTTTAATCATTTTTGGATGATCATTTTTCGGTTGTCGATGGCACGTTGATGCGCGGGTTCATTAAACTAGCCGAACAGTTATATTTGATTTGATTAGTGAATCAATACACATTTCACTAATCAATTCACTGATTAATTAAGATTATTAATTTTTAATATTCAATTTTATTCAAAATTAAGTCAAATCCCTAAAGTTAAATGAATATTAACTAATAATTTATTTATTTTAGTTTGTTAATTATATAAGATAAATATAAATTATCTTATTTTCAATCTTTGTTACTAGCATCTTACAAAAATTATCTGAAATAGAACAACAAAACAATAATAGTATTAAATTCAGTTTTAATTTAATTTAAACAAAGTCCCTTGTATTTCAGTATCGTCTTATCTAAAAAATTAAATGAAATACAAGACGATAGTGAAATACAAAGGATTTGTTTAAATTAAATTAAACTGAATTTAATTTAATTCAATATATATGGACTTCACTTCTAGGTATATATACACAGGAGCTAGCTAACATGTATGACATGATCATAGTCATGATCTTGATACACTATAAATATATTTTATTAGATATTGTCATATCTAATCTAAAAAATCTAATCTAAATCACTATTAGCATTGGCTTTAGGGGCACCAACCAATATATTCTTCACTAAGTAGCAACACTCATTTATATTTATTTTATAGACAATTAGTAATATATAGATTCTTCTCCAACTAACTAAAAGAGCTGAATGAACCAATGAACCATAGGCTGAATATTTCCCGAATTGGAAAGATTTACATGGTACAAGAAGTTGAGGGTGCAACATGGATTTAATTAAATCAGAACAAAAACTAATTGCAATCTCATTAACAACTATTTAAGTCAAAGAATATTTGGCCAAAAAAGGGTCATTCCAATATAAGCTTTGCACGCATAGGACCACGATGCACATATTCTTCTTCAAAGATTCATACTTTGGCTTTGCGGAAGAACAAACAAATAAAATTATATGACTCAAGAATCTTTACACCTTCCCCACCCAAAAAGATTAGTCCAAGATATATATAGATTTATATGCTTCTCACCATATATATCTCGAATCCTTATTATGTTATTTTATGTTATTTTTTGACGATTGAGAATGAGTGCGTTAGGTCATTGCTTTGCCCACTTCATCCTATTTAATGTCAAAATTTCTAACAAAATTAATCAAGGTAATCATATTCCGATTCCTCTTGATTTTAAGGTTTATTTGGTCAAAAATGTTGGATATATATGTTTCGGAACCTGTACTTGATATTGTAACTAATTTTAGTTAAAAAGTAAGCCTAAGCATGCACGCCTGAGGACTAATTAAGAATATATATAATCCACCAATCATGATTTAAATGAAGCTAATTGTGCCAAAACCAATAATTAAGTACATGCTAATTAAGCTCGCCAATTAGCAAGTCAACTTCTGGTAGGATTTGGTGGGAATTTAGTGCTATCATTTAGGGCATTGGAGGTCGTACTCAAGCAACATCCATTATTATTAATCCAATATCCATCATTCAAGGATTAATATAAATATTAACAATTACAAGAATAACTAATCATAATTCCAATGACATGCATAGGAAACCAAGAACGTGTCGAAATATCTAACACAGACTTTGTAAATTTGTCATTGCATGCACATCATAGCATACTCTTTAAACATATTATTGTCTACTACTATATACATAATCAAATACATATAATTATTAATTAGTGTCACGTATATATATGAGCTAATAGTGTGTGTGTATATTGTCATGTGTATGTAACTGTGGCCCATAACATAAAGCTTGCTTTTGTAACAAGTCGCCTATCTAAGCAAATGAATTAAGTGTGATTGGTTGATTATAAGTAACCTTAATTATAGAATAGAAATCAAATAATGTCAAGCTCGAATAGTATTCGATGGTACGGATGATTGGCAACTTTATGTTACTCTATTTATTGAAAGAGATTTTTTAGTTCAACGAGTGGAGAACTTAACTAATTCTAGGCCGGATTTAAACACCATACAACATTCATAAATTAAGCCAACGTCATATCTTTATATCATACACAAATTATTGATCTCGTCACGAAGAAAAGGCTATCTTAGTTATATACTATATGAACAAATGTATGGCGGAAAAAAGGTGCAGCTGCCACTTGTTCTAATTTACTTAAATTAAGCTCATTTATCTGAAATTTAGTGAGGTCACAGCCGCATCTAAATAGGGGTCAAATAATATTCTCCAAGTTTACTTTGTGGAGAAACAATTATTTAAATCTCGACATCTTTGATCATCATTAACACATAATACTAGTACTAAATGTCCCAATCATGACCACTGTATCTATCCGAGCAAATTTATTTCCTCAGTTTTTTTTCTTAGCATGATACTTTATTATTATTTAAAATTTAAAATTTGATGAAACATTATGTAATTAATAAAGGAAATGAGATGGGTCGAAGAAGTAATGGAGAAGAAAGGGAGCAAAATATTCGGGAGATCCGTATCACTATCGAGCGGGGAATTATTCCAATCCATGCCAGCACATTTATGGCCGTTTAAATAAATACTATTTCAGCTTGCAATTCACGCCATTCCTATCTATAATTACAAATCTACCCTCCCAAAAATTTTACACACTAGGTTTTTTTTTCACTGTATATATAATTAGATTTTTTGAAGAAGGCCAGGTGCATGGCATGGGATGGGCATCACGTGAGATCTGTCCCGACATATATTATCTCACATAGATACATCATATTTGATATTTCGCATCATCATTTTTTATTCTTTATATAGTAGTATCAACTTACTAGCCAGCAGCTTCCAATTAGGGATGTCACATTCAACCCGAAACTCGTGGCCGGTCCGAACAACTCGCTAAAATGAGCGAGTTAGGGTTATAATTTTATTATCCGAATACAAAACGGGCTAAACGGGTTGGCCCGATGGGTTGGCGGGTTAAACGGGTTGGCCCGAACGGGTTGCGGGTTGGCCCGATGGGTTGTAACTTTTAATTAAAAATTATTAAGTTTTAGGGGTTCTTTTTTTATATTTTTGAATCCTCAATATTTCTACATAATCATTAGTCTTATTCAATTTTCATTCTATATTTTTCCACTCAATCCCACAATATCAGCTTTCAAGTTCCACCTCAACTCATTATTCCACCGTCCCATCAAAATCATCTGTCACTAGTGTCTTACCACCACCAAAGCCAATCAAGACAAAATTAAGAAATAACTCATCAAAATCTTAATATATTTATCATTTTAATAATGATTCATGTAAGATATGATTTTTAATTTTCACAAAGAATTAGATACGAACAATGCCAAAATAATGACACGAACACAAGTTTTAATTTATGTAGTAATTGATCGAGATAAAATGCTTCTCTCCAAGTATTATTGTAGAATACTATGAAAATATGAAGATTTTATATGATTCTAACTAAAAAGAAAAAAAGTATCTAAAATTCAAAATCATTTTATAGAAGAAAATTTCGATGCAAGAAATTATTTCGAAAGCTTTTAGGCCCGAATAGCCCGATGGGTTAGCCCAAAACCCGGCGATTTAAGGTTAGGATTGAAAATTTATAACCCGAAAAATCCATAACCCGAATAGCCCGCACCCAAATAGCCCGGCAACCCAAATGGATTGGCCCGAACTCGATCGGATTAGCCTGATTGACATCCCTACTTCCAATACTCATCAAATTAATATCGCCTTCTTCTCATACAAGATCACCAAAATCTAACGTTAATCATATAATTCCATCCATAATTAATAACTCTATTCTTTCTGGTTTAGTACACAACCATATCCATCCCTTTACACTTTAAACTGCATCCACATTCAATATTTATTAAAATATACCCCCTCTGTCCCCGAATAAGAGTAGCACTTTTCCATTTCAGTCTGTCCCCGATTAAATGTAGCATTTCATTTTTACCATAAATAGTAAGTAGGTCCCACATTCCACTAACTCACTTCACTCACATTTTATTATAAAACTAATATTCCCTCCGTTCCGCAGTAGTTGAGTCATTTGCCATTTTGGTACGTTCAATAGTAGTTGAGTCATTTCCTTTTATAGCAAAAGTCAACACATTTCTTATCTCTTACTACTTTACTTTCTCTTAATTTATTCTTTCTTCATCTCTCTACCTTTTTCACTTTTTACTTTATTCTTCCTTTATTTAACCCACTTACCATAATTTTTCTTAAATCTCGTGCTGAAAAGAAACGCCTCTACGTACTACTGCAGAACGGAGGAAGTATAAAAAAGTGGGTCACACATTCCACTAACTTTTTCAACCAACTTTTCTTTATATTTCTTAAAACCCGTGCTTGGTCAAAGTGCTACTCCTAATCGGGGACGGAGGGAATATTGTGCAAGACTCATTTTTTGAGTAAAAACTCGGTTTTCTAGAGAAAGCCACAACTAAAGGAACAAAGAAAAATAAAAAGGAAAAAAAAAATATTCACTACATCTTTGACTGGACATACCATATGACATGTAGATCACTACATGTTTATTGCATTTTCCACTCGAAACATATATATCAATAATTTAATAAATTTGTTTCATCCACGGAGTATATACAACTTCAAATGGTATTTAATATATTTGATGGAATTTAATTGGTTTATTCACAGGAATATCTTGGGGGGAGGGGGAGGGAAAGTTCGTGATAATCTCTATGAGAAATCGCCTATCACTTGTCCGTGGCCGTTAGCATACCCAATATTAGAGCATTTTATTTAACTTAACTTAATCTGGATTTGAAGTCTCCGCAATCACAATTATTTCTTCTTATTCAAATCCACAAGCAATTTCTTGTTCACTGCTTGAATATTCCCTGCGGTTTCTCCAACAGAAAAGATAAATTTAGGGATCAAATTCCATCTCTTTTCCTCATAATCAACTTTTTTTTTCCATTATTAATACCTTGAAAATGAAAATCATGTTAAATTTCGCACTCTCACTGCGTGACCATCACTAACTAAATAAGTGATGAAACTCTTCTTATACAGACTTAATTTCAACGTTCAATTAATTAAGAGCTCTAGCTAGTTTAACTAGCATATTTCATAAATCGCATAAGGTTTTTTACATTGATGATCACATAGCTCAACACATTTAATTATAAATTTTTGGACACCTATAAATCTCCAGAACATCACTATCATTAAATAATTAACCAGTCCTTAAAAATGTTGAATCGAACTTACTCATCAAGATTTCGACCTTGTAATAAAATATCCTTTACAGGAAAGTAATGCGCGCAGCAATTTCCGGCTAAGTTCCATTTTCAATTCGTACAATGTGATTATTCATCCTAAATTAATTAGTCTAAAATTTAAAACAAATATAAACTAAGTCGTTTTATAGATTATACATTACCAAGTGGGATTAATTTTTACCAATACATTTCGTCCATTGACTTCCACCGACGCAAGCACTACACCAAAATATAGTTAAAAATAGTGGGCAATTAGCTTGGTAATAAGTTCTGTTTAATATCTAAATTTAAGTTCTGACAATTTATAAGATGACACGTTAGCCATATCAAATACGCATATCCTGTTGAAATTCGCGGGAATTATTAATTGGTTGTTTCTGGTAAATTCATGGATTTATCAAAATTGCTATTAGCATCTTTTCAAAACTAGTTTATGGATTGCTCTCCAAGCTATTTTTTCAGTTTGTTGATCAGCAAACCATTCATGAAAACAACGGGTTTATTATTTTTCTTTATTTATATAATTTCCGTTAATTAAAAGACCGTTTCCGTTAGTTAAGATGTTGGAGATTTAAATATCTTCAGATTTTTTAAGTAATAAATAACAGAAACATTTTATGTTTGTTTCTGTCTAACTACTACAATCGTTGAAGGTTGATATTAACAAAGTTGAAAAAAAGTATGTACTCCCTCCGTCTACGAATAAGAGTCTCGTTCACTTTTTTGCACTTATTTTGTGAAAATGATTATAAATAGTTAAAGTGGAGAAATGATAAAGTAAGATAGATAATAATGTAAATAATAGTCTTGTACATTATTCTCTATCTTACTTTATCATTTTTCCACTTTAACTATTTATTATCATTTTTATAAAATAAATGCAAAAAAGTGAACGGGACTCTTATTCGTGGACGGTGGGAGTACCATTTAGATTCAATGACAAACAGTGCCGGCATGAATCGACCTCATAGATTTTGACCATCTCAAAATCAAGAACTGGATAGGATCTCAAGGATCTAAACATAAAATACTGTCCTGCGTTATGGTGCAACATCCTGTTTATGTTAAAAAAATTATCCTGTTTTTGTTATGTCAATAGTAATTGCATCATCTTTTTTTTACCGTGTCAAGAAATATTTATGTATTTTCAAGTTTAATTTGCTTACAAAATTGAAAAAAAAGTCAATTAAATGTGAATGAAAGTGGTAAGGTTCACTACACAAAAATAAAATGAAATATTTAATAATTCTAACATTCTAAAATGACAATATGCAGCATTTCAAGTTGTAAATAGGAGTAGTAATTTTTTTTTCAATTTTGTACTCCATATACTAGTAATATTAATTAGTACTATTAATTAATTAATCGTATGACAAGTCTAATTAGCACGCAATTAGTCGCGATTGGAGGAGGCTGATGTCTTAAGCAAACATGTCCTCTTCTTTGTGTTGTATGCAATAAAACCTGGCGGCGCTGCTATCCTTACCAGTAACTTTTGTATTTAATCCTAACTAACCATTTTTAAAATAAATTTACTACAAAGACTTAGTAAAGTGACTACATAAGTCCCTATTTTGAATTTCCTTTTCTTGTGTGTCATGTCAGATGTATATATAAATAAATCACTAGAATAATAGTCCATTGATTAGACTAAATGATTGGCAAAATAGAAAATAGTTATTCTAGGATGGAGCCCACGTAAATACTTAATTAGGACTGGTTATTTTTATTAGCTAGCATCCATGTAGCTAGTAAATTCAAGTTAATTTCCCTTCACAAAGATATCACACATACCCTCTCTTTTATTTGGGTATTTCTTCAAGTTATTTGGGTACTATTTTATTTTGGATTATTCCACGTTAATACTATCTTTTACTCAATCGCTTTTATTTTTTTTACTCTTGTACACTTAACTAATAGTATTATCATTTTCTTAAATTTTGTGTGCGAAAAATAAGGTGGATGAAATATATAGTACTACTAGGAGGATATTTTATTTCCAGACTTGTGTTAAATCATCGTTGTTTAATATATTATTTTAATAAGAGAATTATAGCTAGCAGAGTTTCGAAAATGGTTTGTAAATGATGTGGCATGAACACTGAGAATTTGTGATTCATTAATGTTTGTTTATGAGAGAGGGGAAATTTCTGATTGTTGAGTGGTGTTTGTTTAGATTTTGTCGGCGACTTCAAAGTTTGAACAGGGACAAAATCCAATGAGAAGGTGCATGGAGTTTCAGAGGTTAGATCTGATTAGTTAATAATCACTTTTAAATTGCTGAGTAAATACTTCTACTTTACTAGTATATGATAGTAATATTTGTGATCCAACTGTTTGTACTTTATAATATTCTCCTACTTGTACTATTATTTAAATACACCACGGCAGGATCATGGTAAAAGATCAATAAAGATTATACTTGAAAATTTTCTGAACCGCACGCTCACCATATGCAACATATCAGTAGTAAATTAAAAAAAATTGGGTAGTCCTAATTAGTGGCAACAGTAAAAGATAATTACTGGTTTCGTCACTATATAAAGGAGCGCATGCCATCCTCATTTCAACCTCTCAAAAGCAACAAAGCTTCTTCTTATTCTTCTTCTTATAGTTTTCACTAAAAACGATGAGCACGAACGTGGAGAGCCTTTGGATGTTCGCTCTTGCTTCGAAATGTGAATCTCTGTCTCTCTTCAACACCTTTGCTTTAGCATTTGTGGCTCTATTTTCATGTTTAATCGTGGTTTGGTCCCACCCCGGCGGCCCTGCCTGGGGCACCTACAAATGGCGTAAATCGAAATCAAAATCAGAGCCGATGATTCCAGGCCCGAGGGGTCTCCCAATCATCGGCAGCATGGACCTCATGTCCGGCCTGGCCCACCGCAAAATCGCGGCCGCGGCCTCATCCTGCGCCGCGAAGCGCCTCATGGCGTTCTCCCTGGGCCAAACACGGACCGTGGTGACGTGCAACCCGGAAGTGGCCCGGGAGATCCTGAACAGCAGCACCTTCTCGGACCGGCCGGCCAACGAGTCGGCCTACCACCTCATGTTCAACCGCTCCATCGGCTTCGCCCCCTACGGCGTCTACTGGACGGCGCTCAGGAAGATGGCGGCGGCGCACCTCTTCTGCCCCAAGCAAATCCTGGCGTCGGAGGAGCAGCGCCTCCGCATAGCCAACCAGGTGGCGGCGGCGCTCTCCGCCGACCAGGGCGGCCGCGTGAGGGACGTGCTGAAGCGGGCCTCTCTGAACAACATGATGTGCTCGGTGTTCGGGCGGGAATACGACGTGAGGGGTGTGAGTGCGGAGGCGGCGGAGCTCCATGATATGGTGGAGCAGGGCTACCATCTGCTGGGCCTCGTCAACTGGTCCGACCACCTCTCCTTCTTAGCTGATTTCGATATACAGAAAATTCGATTCACTTGCTCCCGCCTCGTGCCGCGGGTCAACCGCTTCGTCTCCGGGATCATCGCCCAGAGGAAGGAGGAAGGCGGCGGCAGAGGCGGCGCTGATTTTCTGGATGTGCTGCTGTCGCTGAGGGGGCCTGATAGGCTGTCGGATTCAGACATGATCGCCGTTCTCTGGGTAATATTTTAATTTTATGTTTATTGCATCAGTCCCTTTCACTAATTCAAACCTTAATTATTTTTTTGCTCGTGTCCTTTTTTGTCTGACCAGAATATGTCTTATGTCAAATTAGCCGTAGAAACACTATTTTCAATACTAATTGTATACTTCTAAAATACTAGTAAAATATATAGTATATCTGTATATGAAAATGAAAAAAAAAGAAAGAGTGAAAGTATATTTTTTAGGATGAGAGATGGGACTGAGTTTTGATGCGTGCGTGCATAATTGTTTATATGCTATCATTAGCTATAGAGAAACAAAAAACACTAGAAGAGAATATTCCTATGTTAATAGAAAAGTATTAAGAAAAGCATGCGCATTATATTGTGTGGTAATGCTAAACAAGATAATTGGATATTACAGGAAATGATATTTAGGGGAACAGACACGGTGGCAGTTCTGATGGAGTGGATATTGGCGAGACTGGTGAAGCACCCTGATGTCCAATCGAAGGTCCATGAGGAGCTAGACAAAGTAGTGGGGAGGTCACGTGCGGTTAACGAATCGGATCTAACCGAGCTAGTATACCTAACGGCGGTGGTCAAGGAGGTCTTGAGGTTGCACCCTCCGGGGCCCCTTCTCTCCTGGTCCCGTCTATCCATCAGGGATTCCCTCGTTGACGGCTATCACGTGCCTGCCGGGACCACAGCCATTGTTAATATGTGGGCCATCATGACGGACCCACAAGTTTGGGAGGACCCTCTAACATTCAACCCGGACCGCTTTCTTAGTCCCAATTCAAGCACTGACTTCTCTGTCTTCGGGTCAGACCTTCGAATAGCGCCCTTCGGGTCGGGTCGGAGGTCTTGTCCCGGCAAGACTCTGGGTATGACCACTGTTAACTTTTGGGTGGCTACCCTATTGCAACAATTTCAGTTTGAGTCTTCTGATCAAGACGTTGACTTGTCGGAGCGCCTGAAGTTGTCTTGTGAAATGGCTAATCCTCTCATGGTCAAGCTCCAATCAAGGCGTTGTTTATCGACTTTTAACTGATAGCTTCAATATATAAAAAATATATATCTATTAGCTTTTATAAAATTTGAAGAAATTTCATAATATATATATTATGTATATTGTTACTGGTTGTGCTTTGTCAATGTCAATCTCTATTGCAATTTTAACATTATAGTTTTAGTTATAGTCAAGCAAAATTCGCAATGTAATTCTACATTTGTATAAAATGGGAAATGACACAAGTTTCAGTTTAATGAGATTTTTTATATACATACTCATAGGGTGTTTTGATATTAAAAAAAAGAAATTTTTTAGTACTATATGATATTTTTTATTATCATTATTATTTACTATCTCCGTCCCTCAAATTTTGATACACTTTGATCCGGCACGAGTTTTAAGAAATGTAAAGGAAAGTGAGTTGAAAAAGTTGGTGAGATGTGAGTCCTACTTTTAAAGTATTAGTTTTATAATAAAATGTGAGTAGGAATGAGTTAGTGGAATATGGAGTCCTCTACTAAAAATAGTAAAAAGTGAGGTGTGTTAAATTTTCAGGAACGGATCGAAATAGTAAACTGCGTCAAAATTTGGGAGAAGGAGCCAGTAGTAAATAGCAGGGTCCTCGTCTCCTCGATAGCTAAAAGTACAAAACCATAATCAATATTGATAAAAACACTAAATTTTTAGTGTAAAGCATAGAAAAAGACAATTATAGTACTTCATCATGATGACGATTTTATTATACAATGATTGACACAATATTTTGACAATTCTTTAAAGATATTTGAATTAGGGCTTAAACCCCATTGGCTGCATTAAGTTGAGCAGTCAGTTTGGCTACCTTTAACTTTTTTTCACCATTTTTAATATAAAAAAATTAATAAGTATATCAAATAACTAAAATAATATACAAAAATTAAACTAAAGTCCAATAATATACAAAAATTAAACTAAAGTCCAGAATTATACGATTCATACTCAAAACGACTTAAGTCTAACATTAAAAATATATAAAGTCCATGTCTATTTGTGATTTTCCTTCCATAACATTTTAACAATTTATGGTACTCGTTGGCAGGCGAAGATTCCTCCCTTTTGACAAACTATTGCTAATACAATTAACCACACCTTTCTCAATTCTTGTTGTTAGTTTTTATCCACTGCTTTTTAATTATTTATTTATACACGATTATCGGCGGAGCCAAGTTTTACTAACAAGGGCACAAATGCCCTCCGTCCACAAAAAATAGGGGACATTTATCATTTTTGACCGTTCACAAAAAATAGAACACATTCATTTAAGGAAAGTTATCAACAAATAATAACTCTACACATCATTTCTCTAACACTACTTGTCACTTACTTTTTCTCCTTCTCTCTTACTTTTTTCTCTTCTTTCTTACTTTTCCAATTCTACATTAAAACCCGTGCCATATACCAATTATGGTAATTATGAACCGAGACTCTTATTCGTGGATGGACCAAAATGAAAAAACAGGACTCTTATTCGTGGACGGAGGGAGTACAAAGGAAAGTTGGTGAAAAAAGATAGTGGAATGTGAGTCCTACTTTTATATATTAGTTTTATAATAAAATGTGAGTGGAAAAAAGTGGGGGAATGTGGGGCCTATTACCAATTATAAAATATTCCAACCGAGACTCCTAAAGTGGGACACTCAAAAATAGTAAATCGGGACTCCTAAAGTGGGACGGAGGGAGTATATATTTTTGCAACCCCGATATGATTTTCTATTTGCACCGCCTTGGTCACGGTCTAGGTGTTCCATGAACTTTGGAACTGAAAATTTGAACAATAATTCTATTTACATTCAGATATTAAAATTGAACCAATACTTGAAAGCCAAGAATTTTAAAATTAGTGGATCGATCACCATGTACACTCACCGGTGTGTGACATTGGAAAGAGACGTGGTACCTGCAAGAGAGAGAAAAAAAAACACTACTCTTAATTTCCGGATGTTTGAGTTGAAAGATTGCGACCCTAACACAAGATTCAAACCTAAACAAACAAACAAAAAAACAATTTCATGTTCGGATAAGGCAAGAAAGAAATGAAATTTAAGGATTTATTAATTGATTGCCAACATATATATTTGTGTGTCTCATTCATGGATTTGTCACTTTTCGCGAGGGGATTAATGAAATCATTAATTTATCAAGTGCGCAATATGCACGATTTCATTAATCAGCTTCAATTTTTGGATTTAATCTGATTGGAGGATTCAATTGTTGCAAGTGTCTAATATAGTATAATTGCTACTACTATATTTATACACAGGTGACTGTAGCCTAGTGATTGTGCTTTTCTGATATTTCGTATTCAAGATCAGATTAACTTAACTTTTTTTTTTGTGGAATTTAACTTTGTGGGAAGGGAGAAGAACTTAGGCACTTTCTTTCACTATAACCATAACATTATTACGAAGATCTACCCGAATTTAATTTGCATTATTAATTTCATGAACCTAAATCTATGTTGTGTCTTGTCATGCTCATTAGCCATTAGGTGCATGTAAACGTGTCGCCTTTGATTGAATTGGATAACAGATCCTGGGATTTTATTTCACACACTCCTACTTCTCATTTGTAAGAATAAAACAAAAGGTAATTTAGGTTGATGTTAATTTAATGTTAGGCACCTGGTTTTTTCTTAATGAGTAGAATTTTCATTTTTCCAAAATATAATTGTTTGGTCTACTGAGGTTTTGTATACCTACAAATTAAATGTTGTCTCAACCACAAAAATATTAATATGTGGTATTTAAACTTTGGCATAATCAAACGTGGTTACCATTCTTTAAAAAATATTTTCACATGTCTCTGGACTTCGATCATTAGAAGGACTTTTGCACTATTCGAACTATTTTTTTGTTCAAAATACCGTCAAGCCTCTAAATAATATTTTAGTCTTTTCTTGGTCCAAAACAATCTTTTAATATTATGGCAAAATTCAGGTACCGAAAATATGATTCACTAAATCATGTTAGAAATTATTAAAATAGATTTCAGACAACCTACATTAAATTTATTGTACACTTAAACCACAACAAATATCAAATTTTGTATTAAAATTTAATGTATAAATAAAACGTGGTTCTCTCTGAATTTGTTTTAGTAAATGACCTATTTAACCTTAACACCATATATATTTTATTCCATCTTAATACTAGAGTTTTGTTAAAAATATACAACTTTCATAATTTATTCCATCTATAGGATGGAGGGAGTAAATGGTATGTAGGCATATCATTTTCAAATATTAAATAATATTTAAATATTATTATTTGAAAGATTTCTTTATTCTTAAACGGAACTAACTTTTAATTAAAAAAAATATACTTAGATTTTAATAAATTTATGCCATCCACCAAAATTAGCCAACATAGGATGCGTAGGATATATTAAAAAAAGAAAAAAAGAGAGACCGTTTGATACTTAAACTAAGAAATGATAAAATAGTGAAATTAAGTTAATTTCCTTTTGCTTACTCATGTACGAAATATTGGATAAGTCCATAAAATAAGAATTTTTTTGCCTTTTCCTATCAAACACTAGTGATGTTTACCGAATTAACATTTTCTTCTTAACCTGACCACTTAGAGCATCCATAGTAATAGACGAGCGACCGGCTAGCTGATACCCGGCGCTAGTCGGTCCGCTCGCCGAACTATTGCAATCGACGAGCGCCGAATCGGCGAGAATATCGGCGAGCGCTCGCCGATTCTCGGGCGCTAGTCGATGCGCTCGCCGATCCGCTCACCGCCATTGTAGGCTGGCGATCGGCCAGCGCAATTTTTTTTTATTAAATTTTCGAAACACTATATAAACGCGATTTTCACGTCATTTTCATTCCCACCAAAACAAGTTTTCTCTCTCTCTTAATTTATGTACAAGAGCAATAACGTGAAATGGATCACAACAACGAGTCTACTCCAGCGACGAGCGGGACTCAAACTCCCACGATACCCGCGGGGGCGGGATGGGTGCAGATGGGCGGCAGGTACTGCAACATGTACCCTTGGCAGCAGATGATGCCGCAGGGCGGTGGGCAGGGGGTACCGGGCATGCAACCCGGTATGCAGATGATGCCCGGTTGGAGAGTCGGTATGCAGATGATGCCGGGGTGGCAGGCGGGGGTGCAGCCGGTGCAGCCCGAGACGCCGGAGGGGGGGACAATGTCTATCGCCCCACTCTTAATTTTTTGACTGCGTCTTCCTACAGATCGACCCCAGTGGAGACACAATTCACTGGAGATGACACTTTCTCCATAGAGGATTTGTTATCGAGCGTTCGATTCGGAGACACTCCCATTCAAACAGAGGGAGTAGGTCAGGGCGGGGGCAGGGTCAGGGCGCACCGAAGAAGAAGAAGGGGAAAAAGGTGGTAGGCGAGTCGTCGCAGCCGGCTGATGACGACAGTGCACAGAGAAAGTGGACAGAAGATGAGAACGTCGCGCTGGCCAAGGCTTGGGTGTCTGTTTGTGGCGATCCCCTCGTTTCGAACAATCAGAGGATCGTCAACATGTGGGCTAAGATTGCAGCAGCCTACCGGAGGAATTGCCCGCATGGGAAGGCACACACCGGGGAGGAGTGGCGGAAGAGGTGGGAGCGAATCAGGGCTGCGGTCTCCCGATTTGCGGGCTTGTACACCAACGCCCTCCGCATGAAGACCAGTGGCCAGACTGACGAGGACTGCAGGAGGATAGTGGAGAAAGCCTTCCCTGTGCGTGGGCTGTATAAGGAATTCACCTACTGGAACTGCTATCTGGTGCTGATGGATTCCGAGAAGTTCCGGGCGGGTGTCGATGTTGGCTGGCCGAAGAAGCAACGGGTGAACTATACCGGTGATTACAGCGGCAGCAGCGGCGGTTCCCACGACCTCCCCGAGGATGTTTCAGAGGAGCCGTCTCCTCCATCCTTCGCTTGCCGCACTCGCCCGATTAGTCAGAGGAGGGCGCAACGGGGGGAGTCGCCCACGGGTCCCAGGAGGTCCAGTCGGCATCCCCCCGTTGGCAAGTCGGCAGCCGAGCTCGCCTTCTACGCGCGTCAACAAACGCGCAAACAGATGCACAAGATCTTCTACGAGTGGAAGGAGGCAACTAACCCCGAGGAGAAGAAGTTTCTTCACTCAATGCTCGAGAGTATGCGGGTTGATTTGGATACCTTCGCGGCACAGTTGGGGGGATCAGGTGTGGGCTCAGATGCCGGGGGTGCAGCCGGTGGCAGCGGGGATGGCGGCGAGGACGGCGGCGACGGCGGCGAGGAGTAGAGTGGGGTGGTGGCTCGTGTGTGGAAGCCCGGAATTTTTTTTTATTATGTAATTTTTATTTTTATTTTTAGGTAATGTACTTTTTTTTATTTAAATAAAATTAACGAATTTTTCCCATATATTGTTGTAAATTTTTATTTCGTATTTTGTGTTTAATTCCGTAAATTTAGTTGTTTTTTTAATAGTGCTGATGATGTGTCTAGCCTGTGGCTAGCTTATTGTTTGTCCAGTTGCTTGTCCTGATGATGTGGCAGGAAAAATTTTAGTACTGAATGATGTGACAGGAGAAGAAACGGGCTAGCTATAGGCTAGCTTATTTACCATTGTGAATGCTCCTACTAAACTACTACATCACCGAAACCAGTGTTTTACTTTACATTATTATGCATCAAGTAGAATTAAATATATTTTTATACATAAGTAGAATTAAATATATTTTTATAAAGAGTGAATTATAAAAATAAATAGTCCCTATATTTTAGCTTATCACTTCTGCAATCATTATATTAATTTAGTAACATGAGAATATGATATCACTTCTTAATCCTTAATTTAGTAAGTCACTTGAGAAGTCCAAATGTAGGATATAATACCGTTGGAGTTCCTTTTGCCATTTGTTGCTCTAAAATGCCTTTTTATCTTCCTTTTTTTCTCATTTTTTAAAAATCTTTACACGAATTAATTCTTTCTCCTCTCTCCACTCTCTCAATATAGATGGCTTTGGGCATAGAGTTGAGAAAGAAAAAGAACAAGCAAATGAGATAAAAGAGAGATTGAGAAAGAATGTCAAAGGTGGTGGTATAAATGAGATAACATCATAACAGAGAATAGGATGATGTTATAATAGTAAATGATGAGATATAAAAATTGAAAAATAATGCTATCTTTGTCCATCAACAAAATCATATTTTTCCATTTGATGCCATCCACCAAAATTAATCTCTCTTTTTATTTATATTAAATTTTTTTCTAATAAGGTGAGTCTCATTTTCCACTAACAACACTTTAACCACTTTTTCTCTTTGTTTCTCTCCGAGTTTACCAATTTTGTATTTAAACTCAGTGTAGTTTAGATCCAAAACTTTTTTTTTTTGGATGAGGTCGTATTTTTGTCTAAAGAATTAAAAAACTTACAAAATGATCTGAAAAGATATTTTCCACAAGTATAAGCACTTCTAAATCTACTGTCAATAAATTAGTATAGGGACAGTACAAAACTATCTGAAAAAGATCATTTTTTCCACAAGTATAAGTACTTCTAAATCTAATGTTAATAAATTAGCATAGGGGCAATAGAAGTAAAACTCGTATCTTTGTTGGTATGCTTATGAACCAAACATAGTGCATATGAACTATATTTATATTTCCCTCTTTTAACTATGATATGCATTTACCCCCTGGCATTATTGTTACTTTGTTGGTAATTCAGTTTAGACCATTTCAGTTAGTCAAATTACTAAAACTTGAAGCTGTAATTGCAGTTGGGAAAATGACTTGTCATTTGTAGGTTTCGAATACACTCAGAATCTGTCAATTAATTTCGGAGGGAATATTATGAGATATACTCTAATTTTAAAAGGATATAATTACAGTACAATGCCTCTTCAACTCATATATGGGGCGCAATTAGAACTTGGTTTGGGCCCCAAATATAAATATTTATTTTTTTAATTGTAATTGTTGGATTACTTTGTAGTTTGTAGTACAAGTACAACGGGGACCAGCCCAAATCTCTACTTGCAGAACTTGTGGACTGTATTTTTTAAATTGCTACTTCATCATATTAATTACTAACATCACATACAATTAATGCATATAGATAATGATGTTTATATGTCTCCCCTTGAATATATCTAGAATGAGATAGTCTAGCTTGATATTTTACTTCTATTTTCTCCATGAAGATGCAATTAAAACAGAATGGAAGTTGTATTTTTAAGTTATGCTTCACTTATAACTAAAGAATGAAATATACTAAGTTGATTGAAATTATTGATATCTTTACGTCATGAAAATTCCAAAAAAACCTTATCCTATTTTATTTCAATTATTCTAATAGTCAAACAAATTTGTATTGTTTTTGGTAGTTGAGAAATAGTATAAGAATTTGTTAGAACCTTAGATGGAAACAAATTATTTGTCCCCAATAACACCGTGGAATAAAATTGACATGATTAGCAAATTGTTGTTGTTTATCAATTATCAGAAAAAGCGAATGTCGCAACTTCTCTGAGGGGGCAAAATTGCAGATTAAATTTGTAAAATATATTAGTTGCATTACACCTCAATCACAAGTTGCTAAAAGTGGCGACAGGTAGAAGAAATTGGACACATAGATGTGCAAAGTAGTTAATTAATTGTACTAAAATAAAATTATTTAGAGACCATAAAGTTAACGTGTCTGTCGACCAAACAATATCAATTTTCAACTTCCTTGGTGGGTTTAATTAATTCTTGATTAACATGTGATTAGAGAGAGAAACTTCGGAGATGTGTATTCATGGAAATGGATATGAATATATAAATAATAAGTGAGAATGAATGGTAATTCCACGACTGATGCAAAAGTAAATTTGTATGCTATAGAATAGAACCCTGGATTTCTTCTATTGTTCTTAATAAAATTATTGTGGAAGAATCCTCAAACAATTCTTCATTTGTTTAGCCTTTTGACGTTTTAATTATATGGTTCTATGAGTTGCTTATGCTCAGATTTTGTTACGTGAATATGCTTGTTGGTTGGGTCTGTAATAGAATAATTGAAGGGTGAAATGTAGGATCTATTATTAAAAATAGTAAAAGTGAAAGATAATAATAAATTTTTAGAGACAGACAAAAATAGAAATAAGTGAGTATCAGGTGCTCTTTAAAGTTTAAACTAGAGTAAATATATCATCTACGTACTTCTTCTAGAGTAATTTCACGTCCAAATGTGTATTTATTGGTTTATAGTTATGGAAATTGGAATAAATAAGAAAAGAGACTTTAGATTATACACACAATTTAATTGAATCTGGTGTTGGCTTGAATTTATAAAATCTTTAAAATAGCTAAAAAAATATGGTTTAAGAATTCCACTAACCGAGTTAGAACTATTAAAGGCCTGATAATTGTGTACAGGGTGTTGGACACGGGAAAATCATGATAAATTAAGGTGAGCATTCAACAGTGTTTTCTTTGAGAAATTGATAATGTATACTCCATCCCATCCGTTTCCTAAAAATATGAACATTTGATTTGACATAAGTTTTAATATATAATTGGTAAAGTAAGAAATAGAAAAAAAAGTTTTAAAATATTGTCAGTAGAGAATAAGTCTCACCTCATTAGAGAGAAATAACTTTTCAAAATTAAAAAAATTATATTTTTAATGTGGAAATAAGTTTCCAAAATTAAAAAATTTATACTCCCTCCGTCCCATTAAATATGCAACACTTGAGAATCGGCACGGGATTTTATGTATTGTTGTTTTGCGAGTTAATGAAGAGAGAGTAAAGTAAGAGAAATGAAAAAGTAGAAATAGAAATGTTTTCATTTTAGGAAACGTTTCATTTCTAATGGGACAAACTAAAAAGGAAAACGTTTCATTTTTAATGAGACAAACTAAAAAAGAAAACGTTTCATTTCTAATGGGACAAAGGAAGTATTTTTCAAGGATGGACTAAAATAAAATATACTGTCTTTATACTCATTTTGTTAAAAAAAATAGTTATGTCTTTATATCGGTAGGCTTACCAAAATTAATTTCATAGCAATTAAAAATAAAAAATTTCTCCATAACAACACACTACTACTAATTATGTTCGTCCTACTTTTAACCAACATTATTTTACCCATTTTTTCCTACTTTTAACTATTGTTTTACCCAATATTTTCTCTTCCATATTTTATTAACAAATGAAACATTATCATATAAAAACACAAAAATACTTGGGACTCATTTGATAAAAAAGATGGGATATGAGAAGATATGTAAAACAAGATAGAAATACGGATTTCATGTCAAGATATGCAAATATATGATTTTTTTTTCGTTGTTGTTTGATTGAAAAGAAATTATCTAAATTTGTATAGTATACTATATAACATGGCTTAATTTGACAAATTGGTGGGATATATAAACATGGTTAAAGTTATAATTTTAGTAAGATTGAGTAGGGCCTTTGTTTATATTGGACTTAGAGTTAAGATTAATTATGATATTAAACAATTAAAAATGTCCATATATAATTTTCTATCTTGTTATTACTAACTTATGAGTGAACTATAAATTAAGTCCTTATAACTTGAAATAATATAGTCACAATTCTCTAGAAAATGCAAAATATCATTTAATGTCATTTTTTCCTTTTTTTTTACCCTAAGCCTTACAAGGGCATAAATGTCAAATTCCTTTACCTTTTTATCTCCTCTCTCCATGGCTATAAAAGGACGTCAAATAATACTCCCTCCGTCTCACTTTAGGAGTCCCGATTGAGTTCGGCACGAGTTTTAAGAAATATAAAGTAAAGTTGGTGAAAAAAGATAATGGAATGTGAGTCCTACTTTTATATATTAGTTTTATAATAAAATGTGAGTGGAAAAAGGTGAGTGGAATGTGAGGCCTATTGCTAATTATGGAATATTCCAACCGGGACTCCTAACATGGGACACCTAAAAGTAGTAAACCGGGACTCTTAAAGTGGGACGGATGGAGTATAAATTGAAATTCACTCAAATCGTTATCGAGGAATTTGTATTAGAAGAAGGAAAGCGAATCAATGCACAAATTAAATTTAACATTATAACTCGGAATTAACTTCATCATTCTTCAAATACATTTCTCGAAGCCAAATAAGTGAACCAAGGCATACGTTCCTTCATCTAAATTATTCAACCAAGCAAAATGTCAGAATACACGAATTTATACCAATCAATCAAGTTAACTGCTCGATTCTTAATTTCACCGGGGACCTTTTCTATTTAACCAATTTGAATTGGCTTAGTTTGAATCACTATGAGATATGAATTTGCTTAAAAAGAAATGGACCTATTTTCAACCCCTTGTGTGCAGGAATCTCGTAAATATTACATCCATTCTTTAAAATAATAATTATTTTCATTTTGATCCGTTCTAAAATTAGGATCTTTCTATTTTTAAAATTTTTTCTCTAATAAGGTTGTACCTGTTCTTCAGTGATAATATTCCAATCGCTTCTTTTTTCTTTTTAATTATTTCTCTTACTTTATTATTTGTATAGCTTAACTCATTTATGGGACAGACGTGGTATTAACAAATTTGATGTTCTCGAATAGAAGATGTCTTGGCACTCATAATTTTTTGTATATTGTCATTATAAAAGTGAAAAAAATATCATAATTTTTGTCATGAAAAATAATCTTAACAGTGGATGACATAGATTTTAATATAAACCTAATAAAATAGAAGAAATGGAGAAAAATTGATTAATATATTACTAGAAGACAAAGAGACCATCTAATTAGAGAGAGACATTATAATTTGAGAAAGAATTGTCTCATTTCATTTCTACTATGGAGTACTATTTATAGTAGTGGACCTCCCATTCCATAAACTCATTTTACTCATATTTTATTATAATACTAATACTAATATATTAAAGTAATACTCATATACCAGTAATTTTTTCAATTTACTTTTTTTTCTACATTTCTTAAAGCTTATGTCGATTCAAAGTAGAACACATGTTGGAAGACGGAGGAGTGTAATATATGAAAGTAAGTTATCTTGTCAAGTTATGGTGTCATAAGAGGGCTAAGTAGTTACATTAAATAATGATTAAAAAAAGATACCTCCTCCGTCTCATAAAAATATGGACATTTGAAATGACACGAAAATTAATACATAATTGATAGAGTAAGAAAAAAGATGAGAGTAATAATTAAAGTAGTGTTAGAGTGTCAACAATAAAGGAGCCCCGGCGGCCGCCGACTCCGCGGCGGCGCTGCGGCTCCCTATTGCGCTGGACGGACGGGGCCAGAGCCGGGGGGACGGGGGTGGAAAGGCCACAGCCGACTACTCGGCGTGGACGCGAGGGGAGGGGGGAGGGGACTAAACCATTCCTCTCATTATTTTCGCACCATTCCAACGGAAATCTTCTAAATTTCTCTCTATTCCACTTCCTAAAAATGGATAATTTGTGGGATGAAGTGTGGGATTCTCTGGTTCAAGAGGTGCAGTGTGAAGCCGATGAAGACGCTGAGCGGGAGGCGGTCCCTCGTCCGATTCATCACCGGCGGACAATCCGACGAGACCATGCCGGATCGCACCAGCGGCTGATGGAAGACTACTTTAGCGATGACCCCCGTTATCCGCCAGAGATTTTTCGTCGGCGTCTCAAAATGTCGCAACGGCTCTTCATCCATATAGCGACGTCATTGGCGAGGCGGTACAGGTGCTTCACCCTCCGACGTTATTGCAGCGGCTGGATCGGTCTATCGACTTTTCAGAAGTGAACCGCTGCAATTAGGCAGCAGCTTGCCTATGCCGGCCTGACTGACATGTTCAACGAATACCTACAGATGGGTGAGACGACTAGCCTAGAGGTGCTGCGACATTTTTGTAAGGGCATCCGGGACATCATCGATCTAGAGTATCTACGAAAGCCAACCTTTTTATAATTGCAAAAGAGTGCTAGATATGCACGGTTCGGTGCACGGTTTCCCAGGGATGATGGACAGCTTCGATTGCATGCATTGGGAGTGGAGAAATTGTCCGGTGGCGTGGAAAAGCCAATTCACTACTGGCTTCAAAAGCAAACATCCCTCGATGATCCTGGAAGCCGTTGCTGACTACCGTTTGCGGATCTGGCATGCGTATTTCGGTGTCGCAGGTTCAAACAACGACATCAACATTCTGCAGTCATCGCCTCTCTACAATGAGGAGTGTCGATGGGAGGGTCCAAAAACCAGATTCGTGGCCAACGACACGATGCACTATTTATTAGCACTAAAAATACCTGCAAGTATACAGGGTAGATTTAGTATAGCTAAGGGTCAATACCGGGATATCGAACACGGAGAATATAATTGCAACTGGCTATTATGTACTAAGCGTCAAATACTATCTAGAGAAACAAGAGAATTTTGGATTTTTGAAAGTAAAAACAATTAAAAACAAGAAAACAACTAAATGCAATTAAATCACAAAGATAAAATATGAGAGATAAGAGAATTTTAGGGATGTGCGTTCAAAATTATGATTATACAAATTCCAACTACAATACCCTAGCACAGTTTATACTTTGAAATGACGAGTCACCTAGCTTATGCTCATCATCGTAGAGTACCAATAATACCATATGTAATGCACTTTCAACTTCCTTGTGCTTACAGCACTGTTAAGGACACATGTCAAATTCCAAATATTTGACAATTTTGATAAAACAGATATACTCTGATTTAGATGCTTGCCTAAGACCACGAAGGTCTATATAAGCTGCCAATCATGCGTTTCTTGCCCTTAATTACATATCCCATTAGAATGTTCTAGTAGATGATTTCCTCAAGACTTCTATTCATAGAAGATTGTCTTGACAATCATAATATATACATTCTAATTAATGTAAGTTCTAATTGACAATATGATCGAATAAATCCTGGCACAACGATAGCGAGAAGATAATTCTCTTTGGGCATAACCCATTGTCATTGTCTAGCCTTTTGAGATCCATATTTACACTTGCAAATATACTAGCTCCCACTGACTGACACAGCCTATAGGTAGTTTTGCAAATCTTGTAAAACATGTTGTCTATCTTAGATTGTAGTTTGGAATCTATCACCTTTTCAAGGATGAATATCCAAATGAACCCATACTACATTGTAGTTAAAGGGATTATGTTCAAGTTGATCTAAGACTGAGTCTTACGACACTCTTAGACCCAAGAACTTGTTGTGTTCCAGTGGAACGCTCCCACTACGATATGGTTCTTACAATCTTAGGTACTGAAGTTGATTTTATTAGTGCAAAAGTTTCTAATAGTATGACTTCTTGGTAATGTGGAAAATCCGATATCTCTCTCTTTATTTTGAGAGTTATCACGACGTTAGGCTTGTAGTTCATCTCTTGATCTTCATACAAGAATTATATCTTTGAAGACTACAGAACTTATAACCTTACATCATTTGAGACAAACCTTAAAACATGCCTCAGTACTCAACTCCAATTTCTTGGACACTTTTTCAACACGTGTTGGAACAACATTACACCTTGAGATGTGCTAGACTAGAGTCGCTCTAGTCCACAACTCGTGTTTTGTAGAAGGTACTGATGTTGGTAGTTTCTTTAATGTTTATCCCATCAATGATAAGATTTTAATGAGTACAACTCATCACATAATCAAACTTGTCTTAGAAAGACTTCGATTCCTTCGTACATAACTATCCCATTCATTAGATGAATGCTTGGATTCGTTAATGGAGATTAGACTCCTACTACTGATCATAACCCTTTGCTCGTCTCCTTATGGTGTAAACCATTAAGACTTGCTAGTCTTTCTATGTTGCACTTCTCTAAGTATTCTGAATCTCTTGAAAAATCAAATGATTCTAACTCATAGTGCATTAAACAGACTTTCTCAACTGTCAAGCTATTTAACGAAATGTTAAAATCTTGATAGTCTAGATCAGTTCGAGGAAATGGAGGACATGAATCATTGAGTATAAACTTCAAGCTTTCAGCGATGAGAATTTTATCCATTTTCGTTTCCGGTCTACATAATTTAGGCATTCGAGACTTACTATCACATACTTATGCTCAATACATAATCACAAATAACCACAAAACAATTATATATCTTACAACAGCAAAATTAATAAATTGTATCCTCCTTTGGAGGTTAATACGCATTAAAATTTTGACAATTTTACTGGTCACAACACTGACGCATTAAATTGTATCCTCCTTTGGAGGTTAATACGCCTAATGTTGCCTAAGCACGACCATCTGATTTAGCATTTCAAAATTTTATTTCTACAACACACTCCCATAACAATGTTCATGTGCTGATAACAAAACCAAGCTATCTCATAAATTCTGATTGAACCCTGAAACTCGCAGTTCCTTAGGATTATTGTCCCTACTTTGCAGGTGGCAATAATATTGGGAACCACTTTCTAGTTCATTCTATTTATTATGTGAGAAGTCCGCCCTTATGAACTTACTGTTTTCGTAGGATTATTGTCCCTACTTTGCAGGTGGCAATAATATTAGAAAATCAGCTTCACAAAATTTGGCAGTCCAACCGATGGAGACATTATACAACACACTTGTTGTAATCATCACTTAGATATTTTGTATGGTTTTTGCATAATTATCACTTAAGCAGATAAAGCAGATAATCCACTTAAAATAGATAAACACCAAATAAACAGATAAATCCATTTAATGCATGGCATTTAAACACACATGATAATTAACGACAATTATTTAATCCAGTCAACGGAGAATCAATTATATAATTAAGTTTTATCTTGGATAATGTTTATCCAATTCATTTAGGATTTATCAAGATAGTATGTACTATCTAAACCCATTTAGGATTATTCTAGATTTTATTTCGATAAAATCAAATCCTACAATTCAAGATAACGTTGATATATGATAATCATTATTTAAATCGTACTAGGATATTACCAGATAGAAACAATTCCACCATTATCCATAAGATAAAAATAAAATCCTATCAACCAAGATTTATACAAATCTAATTCTATTTAGAATAGACATCCAGAATATATCAAACATTTCTTATGATTTCTTAGATAAATAAATTTATCTAAATCCAATTAAATAAGGATTTCTTATATATCATCAACATCCTAATCTATCTAGGACATAAATCCAAAAGATAAGGATAACTTGGATTAATACTTATATTAATCCATCTAAGATTTGTCTTAATAGAATTAAATCTATTCAAATCCCTAGGATAAAATAAATTAATATAAATATTTATTCTAATTCATCTAGGATTTATCTTGGAATAAATTCATATAAATCCATAAAATAAGATAATATTATATTATATTTATTCAAATCTATCTAAGATTTAACTAGGAACAAATCCATATAAATCTAAAAGATAAGAATAAAATATTATATTATCATTATGCAAATCCACCTAGAATTTATCTATGAATATAATTCATATACACTCATAGGATAAGAATAAAATAATATTATCATTATCTATATCCAACTAGGATTTGTCTAGGGATAAATCCACATTAATCCATAAGGTATAAATATATGTTAGATTGTCATTATCCAAATTTAACTAGGATTCATCTAGGATTTAAATCCCTACAAATCCATAAAATAAGGATAAAATCTATAATTAATCCATGATTTAATACAAAATCAAATCTTATATAATATATAAAATCCACAAAAGATATATTCAAATTTTATTTCCAAATTAATCTTGAATTATTTCCAAAATTGAATCCAAGGATTTGGAAACCCTAATCAAATTTGGAAACCCTAATCAAATTTGGAAACCGAAGTCACAGGACAAGACATCGCGATGTCGCGCGGCTGCTCACAGAGGGATGCTGCTGCTTCGTTTCCAACACTGCTCCTGCGTCACCTCCGACAGCCTGCTGGGTATCGCAGCCGCTGCTGCCCGGAACTCCGGCACTGCTGCATCCTCTCCGCCGGCGCCTGCTGCTGCTGCGTCGACTTCGCTACTGCGACGTCGCCTTCGCAGCGCTGCAACTCGCTGCGCGCGGAGCTCCCACTGCTCCGCCGGCGCTGCATGTTCACCGCAGCTGCTGTCACAACAGCCCGTGTACTCGCGAGTCCGAATCATCACTGGCGTCACACTGCTGCTATGCGTCGCGCAGACTGCCCAGCCCGAGAGCTTGGGTTGCGACACAGCTTGGCCAGCTCGCCGATGATCGTACTACCTTTGCGAGCTATCACCGATTTGGGGCTGCTGCTGCCATGATCGACCAGACAGCCATCGCTGCTGTCACGATCATAGGTCAGCCCCACCGCCGAATGAATTGATTCACGGTTGGCGCACAAACAATATTGCATACATCAAAGAATTGATTCACGTACACAATAATTGTTGTAATCACACACGCCATCATATAACATATGCATAATCATAATTCCTAGTAATCATGGCGTAAAGATTACTTTATTATGAGAATTAGATTCCACCGATTTTTCCAAAAGTCACGGATAAAAACAACGCAATTTGGTGAGAATTGGTTTCGCAATTTATCAAACCACGCAACGAAGAAAACATGCATTCCAGAAATTCACATAACATGAAATTAATCCACATAATCAGAGCCAAAAATTGGCTCTGATACCAATTGATGGGGTTTTGATGCCCCTTGCACAGCGGAAGACTTGTACAAACAAATAAATCAGACACGGATCTATTTGACCGATTATGCGATTAATCAATTCACATGTTAAACAGATAATTGCATGCTAGAACGCAAATAATTCATGCTTAGAAAATATAAATCCTAAACATGATTTCTACGGTTTAGAGTTACCGATTTGATTCTCCAAAGAATCGTCGATTGCTCGCGCCTTCTCCACGTGATGATCTTCAATACTAGACCACGGATCTTCTCTCTGGTTCCCGAACTGCATCTCGATATCAGGGTGGGCTGATCTTATCAAAATACTAGGACTTAAATAAAGAAGACAGAAGAAATCATTTTGGGAAAAGGTGAAGAATTCGAAATCCTCCACAGCTGGAGAGTTCGAAATTTTCGAAAATTTTGAGAATAAAAATTGTGATTATTCTGTCTCCTTTATTCTCTTATTTATATTAAGTTCCTTTTGGGCCCAGACAGGGATCTATGGAAGGTTTTGGATATGGGCTCGCCCAATTAGCTTTTTACTAATTAAATTGAACCCACAATTTAATATAAGTTTATATTGGAATATTATGAGCAGACACTACAGAAGTAATATTGAACTCTCCCCATCCAAATCCGAAATTACAAGTAATCTGGGTTTCCACTTTGTTTATTATTTATTTCTCGCGATTAAGATATAAATGTCCATTAATTAATTAATGTCTGCTATGGACTTAATTAATTAACATCTTATTAATTCCAAGAGTGGACTTAGCAAGAAATATTTATTTATTATTCATAGAGTAATAAAACTCCAACTGGCCAGTTTTCCGAATAATAAAACCTTGTTCGAGCTCCTCTTGAGGACATTATCAAACGAGACTCACCTCGCGCACGTTTCAACATAATAGCAATCCTAGCACCGCTAGATATTAATCACCACTACCCAATATATCAGGATTATTGGGTTGCGAAAAACCTGCACCATTTGATAAGTCAAAGTAGTGCATAATCAATATCGTATGCTCAATGCTAACATATGTAGATTAAGAAATAGTATTTTATCAAGACCTAGTCTTTCAGTAGATAGCATAAAGACACGTCTTGCTGTTAGATCCGTTCAGTGCTATAACACACCAATGTCATTTTATTTCAGTAAGGCTTAGAAATATGCGGACTGACATTGCAACCTTTCACGATAGGTAGCCAAAGCCTATCTAGGTTGTGAAATTCTTCTTTTTCTTTTGCAAAGCATTGCATAGATCTGACCGTGTTACCTTAAAGTGGACGACGCCCACAACCGGTCTACTAAGCAAAAGACTTAGACTTTGTTTACTTCTTATGCATTTAAATGTTTATAAAACATCATATAAATGTACAAGCAAACACAATGTAATAATTATAGTGATTCTATTCGTGCGAGACTGCTCGAATAATACTGAGTCGGGTTAAAAGTGAATTGTAGAGTTTTACGTACACAAGCAAGATTCTATTCGCGCGAAACTTGCTCAAAACATGCTTTTTAGTATACCAAACCTAAAAGGAGAAGTCCAGGGTAAGGTGTTATAAGCTGGACGAAGTCCAGAAGAGAAGAGAGGAGAAATGGAGGAATAAGCTGGACGAAGTCCAGAGAAAGAAAATATATATATATATATATATAAAGAGAAGGGAAAAAATAATATAAAAAAGGAGGAATAAGTTGGACGAAGTCCAGAGGGAAGTTGTCTAGAAGGCAGGAATGATAATAGCCTGACCTAGGAAAAGGAGGAACTCTCATAATCCGACGCTTCAGTGGTGTAGCATTAACTTAAGAGAGCATCGATCCTAACATCCCAGGTGAGGAATGAGTGATCGAGTGAATCCAACAATCGAGTAAGTAAAAGGCTATCTTGACAAGCTGACAGATTGGCTAGGTAAGGGAAGGGAAAAGGCCTATTTGGAGGAGTGCAACCTATTGAATTGACCTTAATCTTGTGGGGACAGATGTCTAAAAGTTGAAGCTAGCTCATGTGTATGTGTTTGTATGTTTTTCCTAAACTTTTTAAGTTTTTAATTGTGTCTAGGTCTAGGAGTCGGTCAGGAGATAACCTTGCTTGAAATTCGTCTTATTCTTTTTCTTTTCTTGTCTTTATACTTGAGGACAAGTATGGTTTAAGTGTGAGCAGTTTGATAAGGCTAATTTCATGCATCGGTTATATGGTGAAAAGCGTTACAATTTGTTGGGTCTAACACGTTTCCTAAGCCAGGTGTGTGATAAAATCGCTAGATCGAGGGAATGCTGAAGGAAACGGTCTAGCAGAGGAATGAAGTGAAGTGAGCAGAATTCAAAGGAAAAGAAGGTGTGACGGAGGGAGTCAGTAGCTGAGGGCAACAAAGTCTATCTATACCTCGCTGGGCCCCACTCCAACGCCTATATATAGAAGAGCATGCAACGCACAAAATATCACTTTTCACTCTCTTTAGCTCACGCACACAACACACTTGGGAATGGGAGATCTGGGGTAGTTCGGGTTACGAAAGGGTCATTTCTTTAGAAAATTCTCAGTTGCAACATCGTCCGCGTGTGGACGAAGAAACAATCTCTTTTAATTTCAGTTGTTTTGCACTTTTGCGGTCGAAATTCACTTTCGGGAGTGACTTGACTGTTGATGTTACTTGTTATCTTTTCGCTTCTGTTGGTTTGCGTTTAGTTGTGATATTTCAAGTTGATTTACGTAGATATTGCTGCTGAGAGTTTATTTTAACAAGTTTTATGTCGATCTCTGTTTTATTTTGATGTTGTGGTACTCGATTTGGGAATTTGGTGATAGATCTGTGGTTTGTTGACTGATTGGAGGTTGTTGTTTAAATCTGAAGTGATGAAGTGTTTCTGTTGGGTGGAGTTCGTGTCGGACGCTTGGATCCGGAGTGGATTTAGCGTCTGAGGCTGGATCTAAATTGAGAAAGGGAAATTGTTGGATGGATTTTTTGAGTTTTCTGCTTGTTTCCTGTTTTACTTCGTCTAGCATCTGTATATCCGTTTAGTTCTTTGTTGTTATGCATCAATTTGATTTAGATTTAGTTTGCTCTGCTCTGATTTCGTTCATGTTGTTTTTCTTATGAGTTTTTACGCAATTTGGTTGAAGAAGATGATGTCGCTGTTAGTTAGTACCCGAGTTAGTTATTCTGCCAGTTTTTCGTCCGTACCCTGCTTTTTCAGTCATGGTCCCCACAGTCAGTTTGTTTCCTAGGTCTAGGTAATTAGAGTAGTTTTCTTAGATCTGGTAATTGTGCGGTTAATTTTCCTTGCATCGTTTTCTTTGTTACTTCGCCTAGGTCTAGTTGTTAGCGTAGCCGTTTTAAAATTCCCAAGTCAAGTTTATTTTGTTTTTCTCAACCCAAGAAAAATGCGTGGCAGCAGCCAACACCAAAAACAAGTCCAAATCCTTGAACATAATTATTACGCATCCTTCTCTGTGGGATCGATCCCTACTTCCCTATACTAAGTTTAGTAAAGTGGTTGAGGGTCTTTGAAAGAGTGCTCTGTGTGTCCGACGACCAGGATTTCCTACGACCAATGAGTTCCTAGACCGCGTGATCTAGTGGATTTGCTGGACTAAGGGAACCTGTTTATTTCATTCTGTGCGCACTGTGAACACAACGAAATACGTACTTTCACTACTCTACCTTCATCCACCAAAATTTGTCCCACTTTGACCCGACACGGATTTTAAGAAATGTAATGGAAAGTGAGTTGAAAAAGTTAGTGGATTGTGGGTCCTGCTTTTATATATTAGTTTTATAATAAAATGTGAGTATAAATGAGTTAGTGGAATATGAAGTCCACCATAAAAAATAGTAAAAGTGAAATGGGAAAAATTTTGGGGGACGGACGGAAATGAAGAAATGGGATAAATTTTGGTGGACGGAGGTAGTATCATATCGTCACATCTTCACTAACAACATTAGAAATAAATTATCCTTAAATCTCAAACTATGAAAGGCAAAACCTTAGGGTTCATAAACTCATGAATTTATGAGTTTATTGTTAGGTTTGGTATACTGAAAAGCATGTTTCGAGCAGTTTCGAGCGAGTAGAATCTTGCTTGTATACGAAAAACTCTACAGTCCATTTTTGACCCGATTCAGTATTATTCGAGCAGTTTTGCACGAATAGAATCAGTATATTATTACATTGTGTTTGCTTGTGCATTTATAAGATGTTTTATAAACATTTAAATGTATAAGAAGCAAACAAAGTCTAAGTCTTTTGCTTAGTACACCGGTTGTGGGCGTCGTCCACTTTAAGGTAACACGGTCAGATCTATACAATGCTTTGCAAAGAAAAAGAAGAATTTCACAACCTAGATAGACTTAGACTACCTATCGTGAAAGGTTGCAATGTCAATACGCATATTTCTAAGCCTTACTGAAATAAGATGACATTGGTGTGGTATAGCACTAAACGGATCTAACAGTGTCTTTATGCTATCTACTGAAAGACTAGGTCTTGATAAAATACTATTTCTTAATCTACATATGTTAGCATTGAGCATACGGTGTTGATTATGCACTACTTTGACTTATCAAATGGTGAGGGTTTTTCGCAACCCAATAATCCTGATATATTGGGTAGTGGTGATTAATATCTAGCGGTGTCAGGATTGCTATTATATTGAATCGCGCGCGAGGTGAGTCTCGTTTGATAATGTCCTCAAGAGGAGCTCGAACAAGGTTTTATCATTCGGAAAACTGGTCAGTTGGAGTTTTATTACTCTATGAATAATAGATAAGTGTTTCTTGCTAAGTCCACTCTTGGAATTAATAAGATGTTAATTAATTAAGTCCATAGCAGACATTAATTAATTAATGGACATTTATATCTTAAGCGCGAGAAATAAATAATAAACAAAGTGGAAACCCAGATTACTTGTAATTTCGGATTTGGATGGGGAGAGTTCAATATTACTTCTGTAGTGGCTGCTCGTAATATTACAATATAAGCTTGTATTAAATTGTGGGTTCAATTTAATTAGTAAAAAGCTAATTGGGGGAGCCCATATCCAAAACCTTCCATAGATCTCTGTCTGGGCCCAAAAGGAACTTAATATAAATAGGAGAATAAAGGAGACAGAAAAGACACATTATTATTTTCTTAAAATTTTCGTCTACTCCATCACAGAGAAGGGGACGATAAGATCAGCCCACCCTGATATCGAGATATAGTTCGGGAACCAGAGAGAAGATCCGTTGTCTAGTATCGAAGATCATCACGTGGAGAAGGCGCGAGCAATCGACGATTCTTTTGAGAATCAAATCGGTAACTCTAAACCGTAGAATTCATGTTTTAGGATTTACTTTCTTTGAGTATGAATTATTTGCGTTCTAGCATGTAATTATCTGTTTTACATGTGAATTGATTAATCGCATAATCGGTCAAATAGATCCGTATCTGATTTATTTGTTTTGTACAAGTCTTCTGCTATGCAAGGGGCTCCAAACCCCAACAATTGGTATCAGAGCCAATTTTTGGCATTGGCTCTGACTATGTGGATTAATTTCATGTTATATGAATTGTTTGAATGCAGGTGCCAATTACATATGCGATGGTTTTCTCAATTTTGCGTGAATTATTTGTGGCCTGTTCAAGAATCAATCGATTCTTATTATTATTCACATGATTTTGTTCAAACAAATATGTAATGATGACGTGTTTGCTTCTTTGATTATATACGTGTGCAATTGCTAAATGATTGCATGTATATTGGCCATTGAATAAAAATCACCACCTAATTAAATCGCGAAGGCTGTACCGTCGCGCCTTGTGCAACGATTATGACCGCGGCGCTGGCTGATCGGGTTAATCGTGGCAGTAGAAACAGGCAACTCCGTGCAGCAGCGGCGGTCTGGCAGCGACGCTTGCAACAGCAGCGTCGGAGATCGCCGAGACAGCAGCCGCTGCGCAGGCAGCGTTGCAGCAGCAGGCTTGAACGGAGAGGGTTTCCCGGGCTCGAACGTCGACGGAGATGGATGCATTGTGAACGAATTTGTGACTGCAGCGACGTCTCCGAGCAACGACAGTTTTTTTGTTCGAGTGGGAGCCGAAAGGTGGGTGCGTGCAGCGGTGACAAGGACGACGCAGCAGCGACGTCGTCACGTAGGCAGCAGCGGCGAATTTCGAGTGGGAGTACGGCGACGCAAGATTAGGGTTTCCCTATGCGTGACGTCGTTTTGTCTCGTTTGGTGACTTCGCTTTCCAAATTTTGATTAGAGTTTCCAAATCCTTGGATTCAATTTTGAGAAATCAAGATTAATTTGAAAATAAGATTTGAATATATCTTTTGTGGATTTTATATATTATATAAGATTTGATTTTGAATTAAATCATGGATTAATTATAGATTTTATCTTTATTTTATGGATTTGTAGGGATTTAATTCCTAGATGAATCCTAGTTAAATTTGGATAATAACAATCTAATTTTTATCTATATCGTATGGATTTGTATGGATTTATTCCTAGACAAATCTTAGTTGGATTTAGATAATAATAATATTATTTTATTCTTATCCTATGAGTTCATATGAATTTATTCATAGATAAATTCTAGATGGATTTGGATAATGATAATATAATATTTTATTCTTCTCTTATAGATCTATATGGATTTGTTCCTAGATAAATCTTGAATAGATTTGAATAATTATAATATAATATTATCATATTCTATGGATTTAACTCCGAGATAAATCCTAGATGAATTAGGATAAAATTTATATTAATTTATTTCATCCTATTCATTTGAATAGATTTAATTCTATTAAGACAAATCCCAGATGGATTAAAATAAGTATTAGTTCAAGTTATCCTTATCTTTTGGATTTATATCCTAGATTAATTAGGATAAAGATGGTATATAAGAAATCCTTATTTAATTCGATTTATATAAATTTATTTATCTAAGAAATCCTAAGAAATGTTTGATATATTCTGGATGTCTATTCTAAATAGAATTAAGATTTGTATAAATCTTGGTTGATAGGATTTTATTTTTATCTTATGGATAATGATGGAATTGTTTCCATCTAGTAATATCCTAGTACGGTTTAAATAATGATAATCCCAGATCAACGTTATCTTGAATTGTAGGATTTGATTTTATCGAAATAAAATCTAGAATAATCCTAAATGGATTTAGATAGTTAATACTATCTTGATAAATCCTAAATGAATTGGATAAAGATTATCCAAGATAAAACTTAATTATTTAATTGATTCACCCTTGACTAGATTAAATAATTGTCGTTAATTATCCAGTGTGTTTAAATGTCATGCATTAAATGGATTTATCTGTTTATTTGGTGTTTATCTATTTTAAGTGGATTATCTGCTTTATCTGCTTATGTGATAATTATGCAAAAACCATACAAAATATCTAAGTGATGATTACAACAAGTGCGTTGTATACGGTCTCCATCGGTTGGTCTGCCAAATTCAGTGAAGCTAGTTTCTAATATTATCGTCACCCACTTTGTGGGGACAATAATCCTACGAAACAGTAATTTCATAAGGGTGAACTTCTCACACAATAAATAGAATGAACTAGAAAGTGGTTCTCAATATTATCGCCACCCACTTTGTGGGACAATAATCCTAAGGAACTACGAGTTTAAGGGTTCAATCAGAATTTATGAGATAGCTTGATTTTGTCATGGGAGTGTGTTGTAGAGATAAAATTCTATAATGCTAAATTTGATGGTCGTGCTTAGGCAACATTAGGCGGCCATGCCATGTTTTGTGGTCTCTGGACTATTCGTCGGTGTTGTGACCAGTAAAATTGTCAAAATCTTAATGCGTATAAACCTCCTTTGGAGGGTACAATTTTTTAATTTTGTTGTTGTAAGATACATAATTGTTTTGTGGTTATTTGTGATTATGTATTGAGCATAAGTATGTGATAATAAGTTTATTTGCCAAATCTTCATCATGTCATTCAACTTTAGTCTGCGAACTTTAAAGAAAGTAAACTCGAATGCCTAAATTATGTAGACCGGAAACGAAAATGGATAAGATTCTCATCGCTGAAAGCTTGGAGTTTATACTCAATGATTCATGTCCTCCATTTCCTCGACATAATTCCACGAAGAATGTTCGAGAATGCATTATGCATGTACTTGACAAGCTCTTTGAGGAATAAGGTCAAGCTATTTTCCTTTAAGTAGCTCGACAAGTATTGTTTAATGACGATGAAAGATGGATATCAATAGAATCTGTCAAGATGATTCGATTGGAATATCCTAGAGTGACAAAATGTTTTGAGGATCTTTTGATCACTCAAATAGTTTCTGACACAAGTCATCGCCTAAAGTAACAAGAATTGACTACAAGAAGGTTTAATTGAAAAGTAGAAAATCTTCAGAATAATAGTCATTATGTTACTGTTAGAGGAAAGTAACATGATAGATGATGAATTCATAAAGACTGCATTTTTCTTATGTCCTAGTTCATTTGAACAAAAGACTAGATATGGAAATGGGAGAGCCTGGATTGTCATCGAAGTTCGTTTAAAGCGAGAAAAGATGCTTTGTGAGTTGGATTGACCTATTTTATAGAAGGACAATGACTTACATGACAATGCAACTTCTAAGTAAAAGATCTTGATCTAGTTAGGTTATTTTTGTTGCAGTGGGAGCTATTAATGCTCAACTATTGTTTTATGGTTGATGCTTAAGGCATCATAGTATTAAAATAATATAAGTGCGACAAGGTTGAGTATTCAACAACACATCAACTTCTTAATCATTGAATGATAAAGTATTTATGGCTCTTAGCCTTAAGGCCAAGAAAATACTTAGAAGTTGTTCGAACTGATCTAGACTATTAAGATTTTAACATTTCGTTAAATAGCTTGAGAGTTGAGAAAGTCTATTTGATGCACTATGAGTTAGAATCATTTGATTTTTCAAGAGATTCAGAATACTTATAGAAGTGCAACATAGAAAGACTAGCAAGTCTCAATGGTTTACACCATAAGGAGACGAGCAAAGGGTTATGATCAGTAGTGGGAGTCTAATCTCCATTAATAAATCCAAGCATTCATCTAATGAATGGGATAGTTATGTAAGAAGGAATCGAAGTCTTTCTAAGACATGTTTGATTATGTGATGAGTTGTACTCATTAAAATCTTATTATTGATGGGATAAACATTAAGAAACTACTAACATCAGTACCTTCTACAAAACACGAGTTGTGGACTAGAGCGTCTCTAGTCTAGCACATCTCAAGGTGTAACGTTGCTCCAACACGTGTTGGAAAAGTATCCAAGAAATTGGAGTTGAGTACTAAGGCATGTTTTAAGGTTTTTCCCAAATGATGTAAGGTTATAAGTTCTGTAATCTTCAAAGATATAATTCTTGTATGAAGATCAAGAGATGAACTACAAGCCTAACAGCGTGATAACTCTCAATATAAAGAGAGAGATATCGGATTTTCCACATTACCAAGAAGTCATACCATTAGAAAATTTTGCACTAATAAAATCAACTTCAGTACCTAAGATTGTAAGAACCATATCGTAGTGGGAGCGTTCCACTGGAACACAACAAGTTCATGGGACTAAGAGTGTCGTAAGACTCAGTCTTAGATTAACTTGAACATAATCCCTTTAACTACAATGTAGTGTTGGTTAATTTGGATAATCATCTTTGAAAAGATGATAGATTCCATATTACAATCTAAGATAGACAACATGTTTTACAAGACTTGCAATACTACCTACAGGCTGTGTCAGTCAGTGGGAGCAAGTATCTTTGCAAGTGTAAATGTGGATCTCAAATGGATAGACAATGACAATGGGTTATGCCCAAAGAGAATTATCTTCTCGCTATCGTTGTGCCAGGATTTATTCGATCCTATTGTCTATTAGAACTTACATAAATTAGAATGTATGTATTATGATTGTCTAGACAGCCTTCTATAAATAGAAGTCTTGAGGAAATCATCTACTAGAACGTCCTAATGGATATGTAATTAAGGGCAAGAAACACATGATTTGAAGCTTATAAAGACCTTCGTGGTCTTAGGCAAGCATCTAAATCAGAGTGTATGTGTTTTATCAAAATTGTCAAATATTTGGAATTTGACTTTTGCCCATAGCAGTGTTGTAAGCACAAGGAAGTTGAAAGTGCATTAAATATGGTATTATTGGTACTCTACGATGATAAAATCTACAAAAGTTGCAAACAACTAAGATTGACATCTGGCGTAGGAAACTGGTTGTCTGCCCAGTTTAAGATTAAGGATTAAAGAGAAACTAATTACATTCTGAGTATCTAAGTCTGTTTAAGATTGCTAGAAAGAATGATGAGATTCTCTTTGGAATCCTATATATACTGCTTGGAACGTTTTAGCATTAGGATTTCCATGCAAAGGTTTTACCTTTCAAGATGGAATTGTCTTGTCTCTAGTCGAGTGTCGTTTGACACTTAGTGAGATCAAGAATAATGAGACTAGTTTTGGAGATAGATGTCTCATGTATGCTATTATGTGTACTAAGTTTGATATTAGTTGTACTTTTGCATAGCAAGTATATATCGTATTAACCATGGCAAAGGATTTTGATTGAAGTAATGAATATACCATAGTGCTTGAGAAAGACTAGTAACTATATTCTAGTTTACCAGTCATTCATGTAATGTCCTTGGGGTTACACTGTCTTAGTTTTATGACTAATCAGTGATCGAGTAAGTCGTCCTCTGAATATGTGTTTACTTTAGGAATATCTTCATAATTGCTTTAATCGTAAGTTTGAGTATGCATATGAGTATTATTTTTTTATTACTCTAGTGAAGGCTAACTCAAGGGACACACGAGTTTATTAAGCTAAGCAATCACATATGAGGATGAAATTAATTAAAGATCAAGTACGCAGCAAAGACATTATGGTGAAACAGATATAATCAGAGAACAACCAAGCAGATTTTTCTTTCACCTTGTGAAATGAATGGTAGTTCGATATATCTAGTACAAAGACCTACTTTGAGTATAAGTGGGAGAGTTTTTGGCAGTGGGTGTGGGTATACTCGAAAGCATGTTTTGAGTATAAGTGGGAGATTGTTAGGTTTGGTATACTGAAAAGCATGTTTTGAGCAGTTTCGAGCGAATATAATCTTGCTTGAATACGAAAAACTCTACAATCCATTTTTAACTCGATTCAGTATTATTCGAGCAGTTTTGCACGAATAGAATCAGTATATTATTACATTGTGTTTGCTTGTGCATTTATAAGATGTTTTATAAACATTTAAATGTATAAGAAGCAAACAAAGTCTAAGTCTTTTGCTTAGTACACCGGTTGTGGGCGTCGTCCACTTTAAGGTAACATGTTCAGATCTATGCAATGCTTTGCAATAGAAAAAGAAGAATTTCACAACCTAGATATGCTTAGACTACCTATCGTGAAAGGTTGCAATGTCAGTCCGCATATTTCTAAGCCTTACTGAAATAAGATGACATTGGTGTGGTATAGCACTGAACGGATCTAACAGCAAGACGTGTCTTTATGCTATCTACTGAAAGACTAGGTCTTGATAAAATACTATTTCTTAATCTACATATGTTAGCATTGAGCATACGGTGTTGATTATGCACTACTTTGACTTATCAAATGGTGCGGGTTTTTCGCAACCCAATAATCCTGATATATTGGGTAGTGGTGATTAATATCTAGCGGTGTCAGGATTGCTATTATATTGAATCGCGCGTGAGGTGAGTCTCGTTTGATAATGTCCTCAAGAGGAGCTCGAACAAGGTTTTATTATTCGGAAAACTGGCCAGTTGGAGTTTTATTACTCTATGAATAATAAATAAGTGTTTCTTGCTAAGTCCACTCTTGTAATTAATAAGATGTTAATTAATTAAGTCCATAGAAGACATTAATTAATTAATGGACATTTATATCTTAAGCGCAAGAAATAAATAATAAACAAAGTGGAAACCCGGATTACTTGTAATTTCGGATTTGGATGGGGAGAGTTCAATATTACTTCTGTAGTGGCTGCTCGTAATATTCCAATATAAGCTTGTATTAAATTGTGGGTTCAATTTAATTAGTAAAAAGCTAATTGGGGGAGCCCATATCCAAAACCTTCCATAGATCCATGTCTGGGCTCAAGCAATCGACGATTCTTTGGAGAATCAAATCGTTAACTCTAAACCGTTGAATCATGTTTTAGGATTTACTTTCTTTGAGCATGAATTATTTGCGTTCTAGCATGCAATTATCTGTTTAACATGTGAATTGATTAATCGCATAATCGGTCAAATAGATCCGTATCTGATTTATCTGTTGTGTACAAGTCTTCCGCTGTGCAGGGGGCTCCAAACCCCAACATTTATGCTCTATTAAAATGTGATAGAAGAGATTAGCTACCTTGATTTAGCTATATTCTACCGATTACATGCTTGATTTACCAACGAGCACCCTAAATTGAAGAAGAAAAATGCAATGTGTAATGAAGGAGGGGATTGTCGTTCCTGCTTCCCCTTAGTCCCACACTCTCCAAAGATAATTATTTCCTCAATAATATCTTATATACACATTGTACCATCATATCATCATTTATTGGAAATTTAGAATCAAATAATAAAACTTGGAGTTGGGAGAGGAAAAGTGCTGATCTTAGAGGATGAAGATTAAGGAAGAATGGTGTATTTAAGTGTATTTATGTGTGTCCTCCAACTATTATATTATTATGTGGTATTTGCATATGCCAAGTGGCACTATTTTATGTACTCCCTCTGTCCCCGAATAAGAGTTACTAATTTCCATTTTGGTTCGTCCCCAATTAAGAGTAACACTTCATTTTTACCATAAATAGTAAGTAGGTCCCACATTCCATTATCTCATTTCACTCACATTTTATTATAAAACTCATATAAAAAAGTGAGTCACACATGCCACTAATTTTTTCAACCAACTTTTCTTTTACATTTCTTAAAACTTGTGCCCGGTCAAAATGTTACTCCTAATGGGGACGGAGAGAGTAATACATTTGTCTTGATTTCACTAGAACTTTCTACTAAGTAAACATTTAGGGCTAATTTATCTTCTAAAAATACATTAAAAAAATCGTTCCTTTCATTTATAGGACATAATTTCTTTACAACTTTGAAATAACTTGCCACAATGTCATATCGATAACTTACAATTCAAACAATAATTTTTTTTTTTTTTTCATTCTAAGTCATATATACACTTTAATTCAAGCTGCTCACAATATTTAGACATATGAAAATTATCATTCATATTTATTAATTATCACTATTTTTGATATTGTATCATTCACCGCAAGCCCCGATTCATCAATCACTTAATTAGAATAACAAATTTCTTCTAGGAACATTTTTGGGGCGTTACATGTATGAAGCCGCAGATTACATGTGCATAAGACGGTGCGCGATAGGATCGAAACAAGACACACAATGCGCGATACCAAAACCCACATTGAGCTACTAGAACACCTATTCCAACACATTTGTTAGCAAAATCCGGACACGAGTAGTGGATTTTTTAATTTTATGAATTTAACTGTGTAATTTTTATTTTTTATGAATTTCACTATGTAATTTTTAATTTTAGGATTTTAATTATGTAATTTTTAATTTTTAGGGTTTTAATTATGTAATTTTTAATTTTTTAGTAATTGGTAATAGTATTTCGGGTATTTGTAACGCAATATAATATTGTGGAAACGTTTTTATTTAAATTGAATAATAGAATGGTGGGACCCTTGAGCATGCTCTTGCGGAAGAGCATGTATATGGGTGTTGTGTTCTTGCGGAAGAGCATAGAGTAAAAAATGAATAAAAGTGGGTCCAGACCCACATCCATGCTCTTGCCAAAGAGCATGGATGTGGATACTCTACTGGGTTGCAATGGTGAGCTATAGTGGTATAAGTGTAAATAAATTGACATATATAGGTAATGAGTTGGAGTCCACAAATGGAAATGCCATATTTTTATGAAACAACGTAAATGGAAAGTGCACATAATTTTTATGGGACGGAGGGAGTATAATGAAGAAAAAAATGACATTTATTAACTCCATAAATGATAACCCCCCCCCCCCCCTCCCTTGAAAAGTATGAACTATTTTCTTATTAGTTTGTCCCTGAAAAGTATTAAATTTCTAATTTTGGAATAGTTAAACAACACATTACCCCTACACATCATTATATTTACAACTTATATCATTAAACTACACTACTAATGATATGTAGTTCATTCTCCACTAACACTACTAATGATATGGATAACACCGGTGATGATGATTGTTACAACCTTGAATGTGAGGGGTATGAAGTGCCCCAAGAAGCAACCGGCAGTTGTGGACTTCATCAAACAAAACAGAATGGATGTTTTTGGCCTCCTAGAGAAAAGATGGACATTGATAGTATGATGGACTTTATGGGGGGACTTTTTCCTACGTGGAATTATGTACACAACTTAGCTCAGCTTTCCGGAGGAAGAATTCTCCTTCTCTGGAACCCGCAAGCAGATGACGTTGACATTTTTAAAACTGAAAAATAGGTCATTCACACAAGAATCAGGTGCACTCGTACGTTGAATGAGTTTAACTATTCTATTGTTTATGGCCTCTACACTGACAAGGAACGAGACCAAATTTGGAGTTCGGTTGTTGATTTTTGTGGACAGGTGGACCCCTATCTCATCAGTGGAGACTTTAACTGTGTCATATCTCCGGAGGAACGAACTAGAAGAACTCGACGCACTCCTAACAAGGAATCCAAGGAGCTTGTTGCTACTTGTGCAATTCTTGGTTTGCAATTCTTACTTACAGCCTCAGGCTGCGAGTTCACCTGGACGAATGGTCGGGCTACCTCATCTCAACACGCTTCCCTCCACTAGGAGCTAAAACATACCACTCACCGGCTATCACTATCCTCTTTGGGAAATTTAGGTCCCTTCCTAAACCCTTCAAGTTTTTCAATTTTTGGCTAACACATGCAGGATTCGAGCCTCTCTTGAGAGACCACTGGAGGACACCGATCCAAGAATGCAAGCAGTTCATTCTTATGGAAAGGGGAAAGGAATTCAAGAAGATTCTCAAGTCTTTCAATTTCAAGGAGTTTAGCAATCTTTCACCGAGAGTTAAGGACTACACCAAGGAGTTGGAAGATCTTCAGCTGGTAGCAGACAGAGATACAAGGAATGCAGGGATTCAGGAGCGTATCAATGAAGTCAGATCGAAAGTTCTTTTCTACAACACATCAGAGAAGGCTTTCTATGGACAGAAATCATGCCTAAAGCACCTTCTGCAGAGCAACAGGAATACAACTTTCTTCCACTCTCTTGTCAAGAGGAACAACTCGAGGAACATGACCACACTCTTTTGCAGAGAAGATGGCTCTATGACGAACGATCAAGATGAAATTATGGAGGTACTTGACAGAGGATACAGACTTGATGATGAAGACAATGGAGGCCTCACCCGAGAGGTAACCACAGAGGAGATCAAGGAAGCACTCTTCAACATCAGTATTGATAAGTCACCGGGTCCGGATGGGTACACATCAGCCTTCTACAGGAAGCATTGGGAGTTCGTTGGGGAAGATTTGGTAAGGGGAAGGCTCCTTAAAAGCCTCAACACAACAGCCATTTCTCTCATCCCGAAGACAACCATGAACCCAACGGTCAGTGACTTCAGACCGATTACCTACTGTAACGTGGTCTACAAAGTAATCACGAAGATCATCTCGAAGCGGCTCGGGTTGCTGCTTCTCAAGATTATTAGCCCAGCTCAATCGGCTTTCATCTCGGGGAAGAGTATCATGGACAATATCTACATTGCTGAGGAGATCATGAGAGGTTACACAATTAAGAGAGGATCACCGAGGTGCACTGTCAAGATTGATCTCCGGAAAGCTTATGACACAGTCGACTGGAGTTTCTTGAGGGACGTGCTCACAGGTCTCAACATCCACCCTTCCTTTGTCCACCTTATCATGGGGTGCGTCAAATCACCTTCGTACATGGTCACGGTGAATGGTATCAACCATGGCTACTTCAGAGGTAAAAGGGGTCTTAGGCAGGGAGACCCCATGTCTCCTTCTTTGTTCATTTTCTGTATTTGTCTCGTTTGCTTCTTGTTCGCACTTCTAGGGACTTTCAGTTCCATAGTAAGTGTGAGCACGTGGGCATTACTCACCTTGCTTTTGCAGAACTGTTCGGCAGGGGAGACTTGATTTCTATGCAGATTCTGGCAGACACCATAGACGAGTTTTCGGCGTGCTCAGGGCTTGGGATCAACCAGGGAAAGTCTAACATGTTTACTGCAGGCACCATCAATGTACCCAAGGAGACTTTGCTGTAAGTGTTTGGCTATCTAGAAGGCTCCCAATCAAGTATCTGGGCATTCCGCTTGCATCGAAGAGGCTAGCTTCCTCAGACTATGGCCAATTGATCGATAAGCTGGCGGACAAAATAAAAAAAAATGGCCAAGTAAGACTCTTTCTTTCGCTGGGCGCTTGGAACTGATTACATCTGTCTTGTAGGGCGTGGAAGCTTACTGTCTTCAAGCCTTTTTGATACCTGAGACGGTCATCGAGAAGCTCATTGGGAGTGCCCGTACTTTTCTTTGGGGAAAGAAGTGTGGTAAAGTTGTGTGAGATGATGTTTGCAAGCCGAAGAAGGAAGGTGGTTTAGGAATTAGAAACCTCAAGGCTTGGAACTCGGCACTTTATGCCAAGATCTTATGGAACATTCACTCGAAGAAGGACTCTCTCTGGATTCATTGGATTCATGCAGAATATATTGGGAACAGAACGATCGGGGAGTGGATGTCACACAAGAAGAGAGACTCCTTGTTCATCAAGAAGATCTTATCCATCCGGGATGAAATGTTGGGAAAGTGCACTAGAGGAGATCACAGCCCTCTGGAGCACATGGTTTGTGGGAAAAGGGGTTAATGAGGCTTATGACTGGTTTAGGCCTAGAGGTGAGAGACTTTTCTTGGCTAAGTATGTTTGGAAGGACTTTGTCCCACCTAAGTACTCATTCATTACTTGGCTTACACTTCGAGAACATCTTTCCACACGGGATCGCCTCCACCTTTTGGATAATTTGGACACCACTTGTCAAATTTGCCTACAAGAGGAGGAATTAGTGGATCATCTTTTCTTCAAGTGCTCGAAGACTTGGGCAGTTTGGGAGAAGATCATGCTTTGGCTTGACATTGCGAGGAGAACAACAACGATTAGGAGCGTCATCAAATGGGCAGGACGACAAACTCAAGGTTCACAGATTGTCCAGATGGTGAAAAGGATTGCACTCATGGCTACAGTGGCGATCATTTGGAGGACCCGGAACAAGAATATCTTTGATGGGAAAACTTAGGACGCAACTAAGGTCATCTTTGAGATCAAAGAAGTTACCTACAGCATCTTGTACTCACACTTTACACATGAGCAGGCTCTTCTCCACCTTCCAGACAAATGATGGAGTTCACAAGTTTTGGATGGTTGGGTATTCGACGCACTTTGAGTCACTCATCAGGGTATTCTTTTCCCCCTTGGGAAGTTTTATCCCATGGGGTTTTTTTCCCAAGGAGTTTTAACGAGGCCCGCCCACTCTGTGTTTAAATGGGTGACTTGAACTGTGATCGTCCTTTTTGCGGGCTGACCCTATGTTGTTCGTTTCTTGGTCTTTACTATGTTGCTTTGTACTAGCTAACTTGTGGCTACTTCTCTTTTATCCTCTGGTATGCCCGAGTGTATGATGTAAACGTTTGGTTTTGATTCTTTTTGTTTTATTTATTCATAAAAAAAAAAAAATCTCCACTAACACTACTTACACTATCATTCCCCCCTCCTCCCCCGTTCTCTCTCTCTTATTCCACCACTTATACATTAAAACTTTTATCGAATTAAATATACATACTTTTCAGTAACATATAAAAATAATAATAATGAGATTATAACATCTTTTCAGTAACATATCAAAATAATAGTAATGAGTTTATAACATGTATAAAAGGACTTATACATCTCTGAAATATGATTTTCCTATTTCATGGATTCAAAATATGTAAACCTCATTTTCAAAAGACCAATTTTAAAATTCACTCTTAAAATAATAAAAAATTACATATGGCATGTGCATGTATCATTGGATTACACGAGTACTCCCTCCGTCCCTCATTTAAAGAATCATTTTAACTCGGCACGGCTTTTAAGAAATTGTTTGTCTTTATGAAGGAAAGTAAAGGGAGAAAGTGGATGGAATGTGAGACTCATTTAAAGTATTAGTTTTATATTGGATTGTGAGTGTAAAAAGTTGGTGGAATGTGGGATCCTCATACTAAAAGTGGAATAAAGTAAATAGTTCTATAATCGTGGACAAACTATAATGGCAAAAGGATTCTTTAAATCGTGGACGGAGGAAGTAATATCTAACAAATAAAAATGAATATGAGTTCTCATTAAATGGCACTGTTATATTACTTACCATTGTTAAAATTGTCATAAGATCATCTCCAGCCATACTTCAAAAATGAGTTTTGACGTGGAAATCTTCTCTAATCATACACTAAACTCAAACTTATTTTCGGTGTTTTTTGTGAAACAACACTAATTATGGTGTTACAGCAAAAATTTTATGAGACAAAAACTAAAAAATGGTGTAACTTTTGAATTTGGTGCAAATGATTGGAGTAAAACTACTTTTTGATATGACGTATACTCAAAAATGCGTTTGAGTTTGGTTTAAATGGTTGGAGATGGTCTAAGACACATTAATATTTTTATTAGGTTGGATCAGTAGATCACTCATACACCACATTTTATTTATTTATAAATAAAATAATTAATACTCCATCCGTTCCATGTTAATAGAGTCATTTTTATTTTGGGAAGTTCCAAGTTAATTGAGTCATTTCTATTTTTGGCAAAAAGTAATTCATCTTTTTACTTTATTCTCTCATCATCTCACTAACTTTACTCTCTCTTACTCTATTCACCATCCATTTAACACACTATTCTTAAACTCCGTGCCGAAAAGAAATGTCTTTATTAACAAAGAATGGAGGGAGTAAAAGATTTCATGAAAATAAAAATACAAAAATTAAAAAAAAAAAGTTTACAAATCTGAACAAAACAAGATGTTACTATACTCACATTATTTTTTCAATATGAGTTTCCAAAGTTTAGGGCTGAATTAGTATTATAATTCATATACGTACTCCTCTACATCCCTGACACTGAATCGTTCCTACACAATTGGTTGACCAATTCCCAATTTTGTAATTTACCAATATGAGAAACTTGAATATCTAGCTCATTTTAATTTTTTTTCAATCTTGATTTATTCTTGCAAGATAGTTATGAATATACGAATCGAGTCGTTGACCATTAAATTAATTTATAGAATTTCAAGAAGTCGTGCTTGTTGCTAATGCGATTGCTATGATAATGTGGGCAAGGATTTATTGTCCCTCTGCTAGACCGAAAAGCTTAATATTAGTATTTTATTAGTCAACTCTTGATTGAGTTTTACGTGATACAAAATGAGTAGTCCATTTATTTAGATTGAAATTGCGGTGCACTCTATTAATTCACCTGCTTCGCTTAATTTCTTATTGTTAAGACCATGGTTATTGATACGTTTACGTATGCGTTATACCTCTTGTCGAAATTTTGCTCTTTTCACCCCCTAAAAGATCAAAAAGAAATTGTCGTTTTATTATTAATTAGCTCAGCCAATTTCGACAATCTTTATGAGGTTTGTGGATCCAAATATAAGTGAATTAATTCTCTTTTAATATGCTAGAAAGCTACTTGTTAGAAAATTATTCTAGCTACTCGCATTAGGCAAAATGAAAATGGTCTTCATGAGTTTATCTTGAATCGTATTATATGTTTGATAAAAAAAATAATCTAAAGTTGTAATTGATGGATTGACTATTTTCAAACTTATTTAATCATTATATACCTTCAAATATCCAATCCTATTTTTTTATTAAAGAAACATTTAATTTGAAAGTTTATACAACATGATTGAAGGTATTAGGTTTGGCTCATAAGAATTCATAACTTAGTTATAAATGGATAGCTCATAAGAATGAATTTCATAACTTAGTTATAAATGAATAATCATATGATAATGAGTTATAGTCACTTCTCCAACTTAATAATCTCACAACTTCATCCTAGATGGATAATCATATGATAATAAGTTATAATTACATTCAACTAAAATAAATTTATAATTTATCCTAAATAAATAATCATATGATAATAAGTCATAGCTATGGGTGGCGAAACGGGTTACTCGCAGGTACACCCGATTTCAACCAAATTTGTTGTCCCAATACCCGCCCCGCGATATATCGGGATTACCCGATACCCGTGTCTAGTATCTCGTACCCGACAATGTGGGTACCCGTACCCGACCTGAAATCATGATAAAAAATTTGAAAACCATAATAGTCGTCAATGTTCCCTAATCTACTTAATTAATATCAATGGTAAGCTTTGAATAGATTGAAAATAAAAGTGAGAGAACACTCTACTATAGCTAGTTCCGGTGAGTTTTCAATTGTATGTTCATTGGAATTTAAAAATGTTTCAAAAGAACTCTTAGATTATAGTATAAAGTACTCTCATTGTTCCACCTTAATAGAGGCGTTTCATTTTCTTCACTCATTATGAAAAAGTAATACTAATATAAATACTCTTCTGTGCATTATTATCTCTCTTACTTAACTTTTTCTCCATTTTAACTATTTATTTATAATTTTTCAAAATGAGTGCATATATGGCTATTATTATTTAACTATTTACTATGTTTTCTCCACTTTAACTATTTGAAACGCCTCTTTTAATATGGAACTGAGGGAGTATTAAAAGATGGTATATGGCTAATACTAATGATAACGGGTATTATCGGGATTAACGGGTATACCCGCTACCCGCAAAACTCTAAAACAAACTACCCAATCCCCCCCTATTTTCCGTTATCGTCGGGTAGCGGGTACCCGATACCCGGTGGGTAACGGGTCGCAATGAGAATTGCCCATTCAGGGGCGGAACCAGGAATTTATAAGGAAAGGGGCAAATTTATCTATGAAGAAATGTTAAGAATTTGAGGAGGGGCATATAGTGAGAGATTGCAATAAAAAAAATTTATTTTGTACTCCCTCCATCCCACATAATTCGTCCCACTTTGACCGGGCACGGGTTTTAAGAAATGTAATGAAAAGTGAGTTGAAAAAGTTAGTGGAATGTGGGTCCTATATTTATATATTAGTTTTACAATAAAATGTGAGTAGGAATGAGTTAGTGGAATATGTGGTCCACTACCAAATATCGTAAAAGTGAAATGGACAAATTATGTGAGACGAACCGAAATAGAAAAATGAGACGAATTATGTGGGACGGACCGAAATAGAAAAAATGAGACAAATTATGTGGGACGGAGGGATTATAACATATGTGTGTAGAAAAATATGAGGAGGGGCATTTGTTAGGATTAGTATACTGAAAAGCATATTTCGAGCATGTTGCACGGATAGAATTGCTTGTATACAATATATTCTATAATCCACTTTTAACCCAGAGCGAGAAGAAGTATTTTTATCGCATTGGTGTTTGTTTGTGCATTTATAAGATGTTTCTCAAACATTTAAATTTATAAGAAGCAAACAAGTCTAATTCTTTAGCATAGTAGATTGGTCGTGAACGATGTTCACAGAAGGTGACGCAGTCGGTTCTTTGTAGAAGAGAAATAGAATTTCACAACCTAGTTAGGCTTTGGCTACCTATCGTGAAAGGTTGCAGTGTTAGTCCGCATGTTTCCTTACCTTAGGGAATAAACGACACTGGTGTGGTATAGCACTGAAGGATCTAACAGTTGAGATAAGTCTTTCTTGCTATTTACTGAAAGATGAGGTCTCGGTGATTGTTATTTCTTAATCATTGTTGACATAACATTGAGCATACGATATTGATTGTGCACTACTTTGATTTATCAAATGGTGCGGATTTTTCGCAATCCAAGAATCCTGATATCTTGGGTAGTGGTGATCAATGCCTAGAGGTGCTAGTATTGTTATTGCAATGAATTGTGTGCTATGTGAGTCTAGTTTGATAATATCCTCAAGAGGTGTTTGAAAAAGGTTTTATTATTCAGACACCTGGCCGGTTGGAATTTATTCCAGAATAATAAATAAAGATTTTGAACTAGACAACTCTTGGAAAAAGATATTAATTAATAAAGTCAAATAGCAGACTAAAATTAATTAATGGATATTTATATCTTAAACACGGGAAATAATAAATTAAAGAGGTAAAGCCCGGATTACTCGTAATTTGGGATTGGACGGGCAGACAATATTATTTTACTGTAGTGGCTGATTATAATATTATGTTGAACTTGTATTAAATTGAGGCTCAATTTAATTAGTAAAAGTCTAACAGGTTTGACCCAAGTCCAACCTCCATGGATCGCTAATCTAGCCCATAATAACTCTATATAAAAGGAGATTAGAAAGGAGATTAACTGATTTTTATTCATTATTTTTCGTGCTCCCCTCTGGGAGTGGACGAAAAATCAGTTTTCTCAAAAACTGATATTCTGTCTTCTTTTTATTCAAGCCCTTTTCGATTCTGACAAGCTTTGCCCACCCAAAGGTCATAATCTGAGTTCGGGATATAGATTAGAAGATTCGTGGTTGAGTACAAAGAACATCACGTGAAGAAGGCGCAAGCAATCGACGATTCTTTAGAGAATCAGATCGGTAATTCTAAACCGTAGAATTCATGAATTAGGGTTTAATTTCCTTAAGCATGAATGTACGTGCCTTCGTGAATGCAATTGATTGTTTAACATGTGGTTAATTGATCCCATAATTAGTCAAATAGATCTAAATGCATGATTTATTTGTTTATGTGTGACTTCCGTTGTGCAAGGGGCACCAATCCCCAACAACATTTACCATCCCATAAGATAGATTCGCCCATGTACCCATTATTCGCTACCTATTTTGCCACCCCTAGTGTTGTGACAGAATAGAGCTATTGTATAATCGAGGTAAACAGAAACATAAAGAAGACACAGATTTACGTGGTTCACCAACGTTGTTGGCTACGTCCATGGGCAGGAAACGGAGAACAAATTTTATTCAGAGTGTTTTTAGATTATGGCTACAGATTGGATCTGATTGGATTTCAGATTACAGAATTATGTCCTCTACTCCCGTATAAATAGGCACACATGATAGACTGGGCCTAGAATGACAATCATATCCCAATTCGGAAACATAATCCTATCTCAATTAGGAAACATAATCTATACAGATTCAAGGCATACTAACAAATCTCCACCTTGACTTGAATTCTCCCTTGCAAATGCATCATTACAATGCTAGAAACCAGACTTCTCCTTCCTTGCCTCAGATTTTCCATAAACCGAAACTATTTCTCCCAGTGAATTTATCGACCTTCACGTTCAGAGCAAACATCTTGATCAATTAACACAGAAACCCTAACAGATGCGGAAGTCAGAGACCCTAGGTTCGAAAATCAGGCTCTGATACCAGTTTGTTGTGACAGAATAGAGCAATTGTGTAATCGAGACAAACAGAAATGTAAAGAAGACACGGATTTACGTGGTTTGCCAACGTTGTTGGCTACGTCCATGGGCAGGAAACGGAGAACAGATTTTATTCAGATTTCGGATTATGGCTACAGATTGGATCTGATTGGATTTCAGATCACAGAATTATGTGCTCTACTCCCATAGGCACACATATGACAGACTGAGCCTAGGAAACATAATACTATCTCAATTAGGAAACCTAATCCTATACAGATTTAAGGCATACTAACACCCAGTCATAGCAATCAAACCACATCCAGCGCGCGAAAGTGTAGGGTTTATATCAATGTAGCCGCATTTAATTTGCGTTCGATCACTTTCCTATTTTGAATGTATCTCACCATTCGCCAAAATCACATTCCATTGAAGAAATACAAAACCAAAATTTAATTAAGGACAAGATACATTAATCATTAATCCATAATTACATGCTCTCTTCGTCCCCGATTAAGAGTCACACTTTTTCATTTCGGTCTGTCCCCAATTAAGAGTCACACTTCATTTTTACCATAAATAGTAAGTAGGTCTCACATTCCACTAACTCAATTCACTCACATTTTATTACAAAATCAATATAAAAAAATGGGTCACACATTCCACTAATTTTTTCAACCACATTTTCTTTACATTTCTTAAAATTTGTGTTTGGTCAAAAGTGTGACTCTTAATCGGGGATGGAGGGAGTATTTTGCAAATCCGCGGGACTGATTTGGGTATGTTATTGTTTTTGTAGCACAAATACGAAGATATCAAGTTTGTTTGTTCTATAATCTTTGAACACGGTGGGAATAATTGTATTTGTGCAATCCCCATATATATTTAGTTGCCGGCTACAAACAACCATTGCTACTAATAAATTCTTTTTAGTACCAATCTCATCCTCCGCCACGATATGTGACCCAAAAATCTAGTTGGTTTCTCCCAACATGCTGATGCTCCTCCTAAATCCAAGCCTATTTTTGGCGGCATCTTCCTCCATCATATTTCTCATATTTTTGTTCCGATTATTTCTCCAATGGGCGGACGTTCACCACCACGTGAAGGTGCCCCAGCTCGACGATTCGACTCAGAAAGAGAACCCGTTCTACCGCCGAGTCGCGCTCTACATCGACTCGCTCCCCTCCCTCCACGACTCCGACTACATCAACCTCCTCTCCGGCCACGCCCCAAACGACATCGTTTTATCCCCCGGCGAGGATCAGGTCATCCCCGACACCTTCCTCGGCGCCCGCCTTTCCTGGCTCAACCGCGTCGACAGAGACGAGAGGACCAACGTCGTCGCGCGGAGCTTTGTGCTTCGGATCAAGAGGAAGGACAAGCGCCGGATTCTCAAGCCCTACCTCCAACACATCCACGCCGTCTCCGATGATCGCGGCCGCGAGATGAGGATTCACGTCAACGGCAGCGGCCGCTGGAATTCCGCCCCCTTCGATCACCCCGCCGATTTCGAATCCCTAGTGATCAGCCACGATTTGAAGAGCAGGATTCAATTGGAATTGGAGATGTTCGCCCGCTCCAAGCAATACCACCACAAATTAGGGCGCGTTTGGAAGCGGAGCTACCTCCTCTACGGCCCCTCCGGCACCGGCAAATCCAGCTTCATCGCCGCCGTCGCCAATTTCCTCAATTACGACATCTACAGCGTCAATCTCTGGCAGGTCACCGACGACGCAGATCTCATCTCCCTGTTAACGCAGAGCTCATCGAAATCCGTCGTCGTCGTCGAGGATCTGGACCGCCACGTCTCGGAGAATCCGGCGAGGGTTTCGACATCGGCTCTGCTCAATTTCATGGACGGATTGCCGAATTTCCAGGACGAGAGGATCATGATCTTCACCATGAGATCCAAAGAAGGCGTGGTGGATTCAGCCCTGCTCCGCCCGGGAAGAATCGACGTCCACATTTACTTCCCATTGTGCGATTTCAATTCATTCAAAACTCTAGCCACCAATTACCTAGGCGTGAAGGAGCACAAATTGTTCCCGCAAGTCGAAGAAATCATCCAGAGCGGCAGAACCATGAGTCCCGCGGAGATCAGCGAGTTGATGCTGGTGAACCGGAGCTCCCCGAGCCGGGCTCTGAAGAAGGTGATATCGGCTTTAGAGTTGAGCGCTATGAAGGTGGTGTCTGGCAGCGCCACCACATCTCCAACGGCGGAGTCGTTGCCCAAGGAGCTCCGCAAGGTGTACTCAATGTTGAGGTCGAAGAGCGCCAAGAAGTCCGCATCGTTTGAACCTGACCATGAAATTGTTGATAGATGACAACTGATTACTACTTTCCAATAGATTTTAGTTTTAGTTTTTAATTCGTCTGCATTTGTTAGGTTGTACATTGTTAATGCAAACCATTCATGAATAAATAGTGAGTATGGATTTCAATTTTTTTTCTCCTATGTGAATGAGTATATAAGTTACACTTAATAGCATTAATGGTTTGAGGTTAGATTTATAAAACACAGATAGAAAGGTCCTATACATTAGGTGAGTGATTATTGGTGAATGGCAATGATTGTGTGTGTGTGTGAAGTTCTTGAGCTGTCTCATTCTTATAGTAATAATGATTTTGAGTTTAGGCAACTGCCGTCGCAAACGTTGGCATTATAAATTAGACAGAAAATGAATGTTTATTCAGGTTACATGCAAGTTGTCTCAAGCGATAAATGCACGAGTAAGTAAATGGCTGTTCAATACCATTATTGTATCATATGCCTATCTATGATTGACCCATGCTGTCATTTGCACGAGCAAATACCTCACTATTTATTTCATTAAATCTATGTATAAAATACTTCAAGCTAAAATCAAGTTTGCTTGTTTGCAACGCAACATTAAGCATTTATGTATTGAGTAAATTGTCTAACAAATCATAAGCTTTGATGAAATTTTAATCCATCATAAAATTTAAATTTATTCACAAAAAATTTAAATTTATTCACAATAAAATTTAAATGTATTCACAATTATTTTATGACGAACATTTTTTATGAAATTACATTTAGTATTGTACTTTAAGGATATCTTCGTACTGCCGATAAATAAATTAAACAATGATGTCTAGAGACTAGACATAAAAAAAAATAGTTAACAAACATCAACAATAATATGTTTTGCCTATGGATAATTTTTATCTAACAGATATGATTATCATCAGCCACATGATGCCGTAGGGATATGAGTGGCAAATTTCCTCCGACAGCGATGGTTTAGCCTCTTCCCTCCGGATAGCATACATACAAACACATGACAATAATACTATGGCATTGTTCGATTGTCATGACTCATTATCATATGATATCCATCTAGGATAAGTTGTGAGATTATTTTAATCTAACAGAATTGCCCATGACTCACTCGTTATCACGTAAACATAATATGCATTTAATCATAACATATACCAAACAAATCACATTTGTACTAAAAGAATCTACCGGTTTGAGCTCATCAAAAAGCATTTGAAGCCAAAACACAATCATGATTCATGGTGAGTTATACTAATATGAAGATCGAAAACACAGCAAAACTAGCACATACTGAGAAACAAGAGTCAGCAAGAACAGGTAGACAAGTTCTTCATCTCACTAACTTCAGACTGAGCAGCTTCGATCTTCAACCCTGACAACAGCCCCCCATTGGGCTTCACCAAATTGCTGCTATCCAAGGCCTTCTTAGAAACCACATCATAGATTTCGTGAAGCAGCTTCAGAAACGCAGGCTCCACATTCTCACCGCTGAGCGCCGACGTCTCAAAGAAGAACAAATTTTGGGTCTCTGCGAACTCCACAGCATCCTCAGCGGGAACAGCTCTGGAGTCGACGAGATCAGCCTTGTTACCGATCAACATAATAACAATAGAGGCGTCGGCGTGAGCCCTGAGCTCATCCACCCATCTCGCCACGTGGTCGAAGCTCTGCCGCTTCGTCACGTCGTACACCAGCATTGCCCCCAGGGCTCCCCTGTAGTACGCGCTCGTCACAGCTCTATACCTGACTTAATTAATTTTACAACAATTATTACTATCCACCAAAATACAACAATTATTGCAACAATTACAGACCTCTCCTGGCCGGCGGTGTCCCAGATCTGGGCCTTGACGAGTTTAGAACTGATGGAGACGGTTCTGGTCTGAAATTCGACGCCGATGGTGGACTTGGAGTCCAAGCAGAACTCGTTCTTCGCGAACCTCGACAGCAGCTGAGTCTTCCCGACGGCGGAGTCGCCGATCACCACCACTTTGAACACGTAGGCTATCCTCTCCTCCTCGCTCATCTCTTGATTCATTTTTCGTCTTCAAAATCAGAGGAAACAATTACAAGGGGATGTCTGATAAAGTAAAGGCGGTTGAGTTAAATAAATAACGCGGAAAATGAAATGAGTATTGATAGTGATCCACTGCTTTCACTCTGCTTCATCAACTGTTTTCACCTTTTTCCTCAATTCAATCACATTTTAGATCATATTTTGTACTTTTCATTTTTCTATTGTTTTTATTTCTGCATTATTTTTATTTATGTACATCTGGACAGTCCTACACACAGTTGGATATATTCATTTAAATTAAAGTTTTTTTTCTCAATTTCTTACTCCAGATAAAGAATATAAACGCTTAATAATGAGCAAAGTATATTTTGGTTAGGTTTTATGGGTGTAAAGGCTAGCACTTTACCATAATCTCGGCCGTGATCCAAGGACTAATTCTGTCTTCGTTATACTACAAATATTCGGCTATATTTTCAGAGATTTCAACTCAAATCAACTTTATTTTCTTTTTAACCTTCTAATCAATTATGTTAAAATTCAAAATTTTCTGAAATTCGAAAGTGAAAAAATCTTGCTGAGAAAAAAAAAAGGAAAAAAAAGAGGAAATTGAATACGTACGAATATTTACCAAATAACCCATCAAATAAATCATAGTATCACACTTGATCGATTCATGAAATTTTCTCCAAAAATTCAGTAAAAGATTTAAAGCTAAAATTAGTAGCAAAATATATAAAAATGTTATTTTTATTTATTGAATTTCATTCTTAGATTATTATCTATCCTACCTAACATGCTAGGACAGGAGCCTTATAACTTATAGTACTAGTAAGATGCACACTTTTACCAAAATTGAACAGCCCATATCACAAAAGGTAAAATGATTTAAAAGTAATGGAGTTTGGCCTTTGGGTGTTGACCTCTCAAATATAAGAAACGGGTCATGACTCATGACTCATGATATACAAGCATACCACAGGGGCTATAAAAATAAATCAATGTATTCGTACTATCTCGGACGGAAAAAGGTTTGTAGAGGAACCGATGGAAAATGTAATCACATTCTACAATTTGTTGTCTTGCAGAATATATCATCATACAATATAAATGATGTTATCTATAAATCTATAATTTTATGGCCTTTAGATAATGAATGTTTGAAAACCTATTTTCCTTGAATTAATATTTCATTAAGTAATAATTATTCACAATACAAACATAATTTTTGGACAAGACAAAAAGTAAAACAGGAAATATGCGTTCAATCCTCTATTCTCTTCAAATTGCGGGACCCCTTTTTGGATGTCGGTGAGAGCTGGCAGTGGCATTGCACGGCTCCCTTGTCCTATCTCTTCACATCCTTGTTTTCTCGTTTGCTTCCCCTTTTAATTTCATACTCCCTCCGTTCCACAATAATAGAAACATTTCATTTTGCGCACTCATTTAGAAAAATTATTATAAATAGTTAAAGTGGAGAAAAAGTTAAGTAAGAGAAAGAATATTGTAAATAAGACTCGTCTCTATATTATTCTCTCTCTTACTTCACTCTCTCTCCACTTTAACTATTTAATACTCCCTCCGTCCCGGCTAAGATGATACATTGCTTAGCCGGCACGGGATTTTAGGAGTTATTGGTTAAAGTGTTTAATTGGAGAGAGAAGGTGAGTGCAAATATTAAAGTATAGATATAAAGAAAGATGGATATTTTAATAGGAGTGAGAAAAAGTGGTTGAGTATATTAATTGGAGAGAGAAAGTTACCAAAAAATGAAATGTGTCATCTTAGTTGGGACAAACTAAAAAGGAAAACGTGTCATCTTAAGCGGGACGGAGGAAGTATCATTTTTTCAAAACGAGTGCAGAAAATGAAATGTCTCTATTACTTTGGAACGGAGGGAGTACTATCTTATTCATTTCAAATAAAAGTCACATCTCATAATTTTAGTCCATCCCACAATAAAAATTACTATAACTAATTTTTATAAGTATGTCTCACATTCCAGTAACTTATTTCATTCACATTTTATTATAAAACTATCATAAAAAGATGGACCAAATATTCCACTAACTTTTGAAATCCACTATTCTTAACATTTCTTAAAATTCATGCTTAAACCAAATGTGAATCCTATTGTAGTACAGAGAGTGTAGTAAAAAGTAGGTGGAAAAAGTTAATGAAATATTAGTCCTAGTTTTATATACTAATTTTATAATAAAATGTTTCTATAATAAGTTAGTGAATATAAGGTGAATTACTAAAAGTAGTAGATATAAGGATTTCAACTAATTGGGTATAAACAAGAAAGGAAATTGAATTAATGAGGACATGGAAGGAAATTGAATTAATGAGGACAGATGGAGTACAAGTCCTCAAACATCATTTACCCCACCTAGTTTGATATGGAGTATCATATAGGAGTAATATTCATCTTGAGTATCCATATTGCGAAGTTACCATACCTAGAAAACTTTTCAATTGAACTCTTTGTTATCCCATGATGACTAAAGAGTATTTTAGAACTGAAGACTTTGGCTCTGATACCATCATATTATTGAATCTAGTTTCGGTTCAATCTAATACCACGAAAATTGAATAATAAACAAATAAAATAGTATAAAAATTTGGATGATAAAAATATTATGTGATTCTGTCAATGTCATCGATCAATTATAATATATAGAAATAATTAATAAAAGACTAACACCAGTTTTGAGATATAGGAATTAGAAAGCTAAGTAGGGGGGAGAGCACAGAAGCTCTGTAACCGTGCTGATGTACTATTGGTTGATCTAAAACCATTCTTCCCATGCCCATTCTATAGCCAAAAGGTAGAAGAGAGAGTCCACAAAATTTATTTACACACGCACATATCTCAGCTAAAATTTTAGGAGCCAAATATTCCTTGTTTGAATTGCACGCGAAGTGAAAAAAGATTTTACTATGCATTTAACGCACTATCGTCCAATAGATCTCCACCTTATCACCTCTGATAAAGCCCTAACGGGCTAATCCACCAAGAGGTTCTTAAGATTCTCGATGATCTTACTAGTGATTTGTCTTGCACATTTCATAATTGAATGATAAATTGGTGTCCTCACATTAGTACTCATTTGTTTCACTATTCATTCACACTACTAAAATTTTACACGTGTATGTTAACTTTACATCGCATTGTCCGAAGAAAATCATGGGAAATTGATTATTCAAATTTTGAAAAATCCAAAATAAATCAGAATTTGACCAAAATTCGTGAATTTTCATGTAATTAACCCATATTACTATTACTTTTGGTAATTAACCCATATTACTATTACTTTTGGACGTAGATGGAATGACTCCTTAAATGAATTTGTATACAAGTACAACGACAAAAAATATTATAGAATGAAATTGTAAACATTGCCACAACTATTTTAAAAAAATTCCCATTTGAATTTATGTGGAGTCTATTTGTTGAGACTCCACAAGCTCCAAAATCATCCAAACCTGACCCCATTCCATTCCCATCGAAAGCCAAGCCATGGACACCCTCTCAACCTCCCTCAATCCAATCTTCACTATCCCCAAATCCAATCTCAAAAACCACCACCACCACCCTTCAATCCCATCCAAATCCAAACCCAAAACCACCAAACTCTCAAACAAAACCACCTCTTTCACCACCCAAAACCACTTCCTCCCTCCCCACATCAACTCCTCTCGACCATCCTCGCCGCTCAAACAGTACCCCAAGCCACCGGAGCCCCACCACCGCCCTTCCACGGGCTACGCCGTCGCGCTGCTCGACGCCGCACGGCGCCACAACGCGGTGGGCGCAGTCCGCAGAGACGTCGGGCGGCTGTTGAGATGGCTGCGCGACGACCAGCTCCGCCACGTGATGGCGGACCCTGATTTGACGGCGAAGGGAGAGTTAGTGAAGGAGGTGGTGAAGCAAGGCCGGTTTGAGAAGCATTTGGTTAAACTGGTGAAGCTCTTGGCGGAGAAAGCTAAGCTGGATTTGTTGGTGTCAGTGTTGTCGGAATTCGGAAGGATTTGTGACGAACTTAGCGTGAGGAATGATCAGGTGGTGCTGGTTCCATGTGGGGTGAAAATGGAGGAAACTCAGATGTTGGAGATAGTTGAGAGGATTCAGAGGGTGACTGGAGCCGATAAGGTCACTTTAACAAAATTAGTTCATCCTATAATTGTGTAATAATACTCCATTTTGAATTCTCATGCTCTGTTTGATTTAATTTGTCCCCGGTTTTCAGTTATCATTAAAAATACAACATATTTGCGTTTTCTTTCTAGTTTATTTGTATATCGTGGTTCGATGGTTTTGATACTAGGATTTATTAAGGCCGTAATTATATCTCTAAGAGCACTCCCAATGCTCTCCCTAAAAACTCCCTTATTTCTCCTTAACTCCTGCCACATCAGCGCCACATCAGCACCAAAATTTATCTCCAGTTTTTAGCCAACTTTTAGCCAACTGCTCCAATGGTTTCTCCCTTATTTCTCCCTTATTTCTCCCTAACTCAACATTTCATTTTTACATCATTACTAATTTAATTGTTTTATTTTTGTATATAATAAAGCTAGCTAATTTAATTTATAAGACAAAACAAATAATAGTAATAAAGTTCGTTGTATTAAACACGAGTAAACATTACAACGACGAAAATTAATAAAAAAAAATAGTACAGGAATGGAAAAAAAAATTCAAAGTAAAAAAATTCAAGGGCGGTGGGCGCGGTTTCTATTTGCCCACAATTCTTCGATCATATCGTGTTGTAGTGCTCGATGGGCCTCCTTTTGGTGTATGTCCATGAACGCCTTGAACCGTTCATGTTCGTTGTACGGTACACCCAGGCGGGCGGACTCGGACTCGGTTGAGACACCGTGACTCGATGATGCAACACTGGTGTCGTTGGTGACGTTGAGGACGCCTTCGTGTTCATCCTCGATGATCATGTTATGCATGATGATGCACGCATACATGATGTCGGCAATATCCCCCTTGTAGTAAAAGCGCGTCGGGCCCTTTACCAGTGCAAATCGTGATTGGAGCACCCCAAACGCCCTCTCCACATCCTTGCGCGCAGACTCTTGCGCTCGGGCAAAATACTTTCTACTATCTCCGATTGGGCATCTGATCGTCTTCAAAAACACGGGCCATTGCGGATAGATGCCGTCAGCCAGGTAGTACCCCATGTTATGCACATTGCCATTGGCCGTGAATTCGATGGAGGGGCCTAACCCATTGATCAGCTCGTTGAAAAGGGGCGAGGAATTGAGAACATTTAGGTCGTTGTTCGACCCGGCTATACCAAAATAAGCATGCCAAATCCAAAGCCGTTGGTCGGCAACGGCTTCAAGAATGATGGTGGGATGCGTACCTTTGTAGCCGGTAATGAACTGGCCTCGCCACGCGGTTGGGCAGTTCTTCCACTGCCAGTGCATTCAGTCGATGCTGCCGAGCATCCCCGGAAAGCCGTGGGTCCTCCAGTGCCAATCCAGCAGGAACTGGCAGTCAGCTGCGTCTGGCGAGCGAAGGTAGTGCCCCCCAAATATCTCTCGCATGCCCTGACAAAAATTCTTCAGGCACTCGTTGCCAGTCGTCTCGCCGCATTGCAGATACTCATCGAACATGTCGGCGGACCCTCCATATGCCAATTGTCGGATGGCAACAGTGCATTTCTGCAGGGGCGATAGACCGAGCTTCCCTGTGGCGTCTCGCTGGAGTCGGAACTCGGGGTAACGCGCGGACAACGCATTAACAATGCGCAGGAAGAGGGAGCGGCGCATTCTGAATCGGCGACGAAATACATCTGCCGGATAACGTGGTTCCTCAGCAAAATAATCGGCGAACAGCCGATCGTGCCCACCAGCGTGGTCGCGGGGGATGTATCGGCGCCGCCTGCGGATTGGCCGTTGGGGTGGCTGCTGCATTCGAGCAAGCTCGCTTTGTATGAAACGGGAGATATAGTTGTTGACTGGGTTGTTGGCGAAACCCGCGACATCCCATCCGGTGGGAGCGGGAGGTACCTCCTCTTCGGAAGAAGAATGAGATATCTCCTCGTCGGACCGAGAATGAGAAGATGATTCAGAATTCATTAAATATAGATGGAGAGAGAGAAAATAAATGAAGAGAGAAAATGGATGAGGATGAGGAGAGAATGAAGAGAGAAAAGGGATGAGGATGGGGAGAGAATGAAGAGAAGGTGTGAATTTATAGGGGAGTAAAAATAGCCGTTCGGTATTAAAAAAAAAAAAACGCCGAAAATACGCCGAACGCGCCCTACAGTGGCCGGCGTTCACTCGGCGATAAATCGGCGTTAAAACGGGAACCGGCGTTAATTCTACCGAATTAACGCCGGAAAAACGCCGACTTCTCCCCATTGCCGGCGAATACTCGGCGATACCCGGCGTTAAAACACCGGTTTTTATCGCCGAGTGCATTGGGAGTGCTCTAATATAAAACTTATATTATCTTATTTATCAGGAAACAAAGTAAGAGAGAGGTAGAAAGAAAAATTAATTAAAGTATTATTAGTGGATAATGAGTCTCAACTCACTAGAGAGATAAGACTTTTCAAAATTAGAAAGTGCATATTTTTATGAGACGAATTAAAAAGGAAAGAGTGTATAATTTTTTTGGGATGCAGCATATTGTGTTTACTGAATATATAAATTGGACAATTAATTGGATAGTCAACACTCAACAAATAATTCTATTTTTAATGAATTTTTAAGTGAATACTAGTACTCCATATAACATGGGAAGATATATACATATTGGGCTTCAAAAATTAGGTGGTGCCGCACTGTCATTTACCGGATATGGGCCTTTACATTTATTTGAAATCTGAACTAATGTCATAATGTGATCCTTCTTAAATAATTTGAATAAGTTATAAGAGTATTTAATTTTAGGCGCATATATGCTGATACAAAATAGCAAATTAATTAAATTTTTTATACATATAAAGTTGGCGGAAAATACACAAATTAATGAGACATTTAGGCCTACTTAACCGGCCGGTTCCAGTTATCCGATCCAGATCAGGTATCCGGTTACAAATTTTCATGAATTCTGGAATTGGAACCGAACCAGATCCGACCGGTTCCAGTTCGGAACCGACCGGTCTTACCCGACTGATTGAACCGGATCCGATTTGTAGTTTCAATTTTATTTTTTTTTAATTCAACACCTAGAAATATAGCAATTTATACCTAGAAATTTAAAGAAACACATAAAAATACAAATCAACAAGATAACAATATTCATCATCCAATATTCCAATACCTAAAAACAATATTTCAATAAATACCTAAAAAGTATAACACCTAAAAATTATAATCAACACGCAACAAAATACTGACAAGTATACACCAAAACACATGCAGCACCATACACACACACAACACCTTACACACACATATCCTCAACACAGACACACACACACACGCGACATATACACACACAGCTTCTATAAGATAATTGGATACTAATTAATATCTTATAAAATCTAAAATCGAAAATTTAATATTGATTTATTATTTGGTTCCGGATAGAACCGGAACCGGAATTTTTTAGAACATTAGAACTAGTATCAAAACCGGAACCAGAGAACCGATTAAACAGGCCTAGAGACATTAGTAATCAATTGGTTTTGGTATATATTACTCCCTCCTTTTCTTTGCAGTCATATTCTTTTTTAGGTTGTCCCATTGTAACTGAGTCATTTTCTTTTTTTATCAAAAATTAATTTACTCTCTCTTCATCTTTCTACCTTTTTCCTTTCTATTTTATTCTCTTTTTACTTAACTTATTTAAAACATTTTTTCTTAGATTCCATGCTGAAAAAAATTGTCTCTACTACAGAGGGACGGAGGGAGTATCAATTAATAAGATGGGCAAGTATTTGGCTCTGAGATCCGGACCTAAAGGACATAAACAAGCACTGTTGCGCACCTTGGAGGCTTGGATTATAATTAACCAGTAATCACCTCTCTAATAGAGACTGTAAATTTTTATTTAAATTATTGGTAAGAGCATCTCAAAGGGGGAAATATAAGTTGAGAAGGTATATTTCTTATTTACTTTCTCAAAAAGATAATTATGCCTTTTTAAAAAATAATGGACTCTAATGGAAGAAGGTAAATTAAAAAGGTAAATAAAAATAACTAATTTTTTACCTTTTCTTCCAAGAAAACGTAAAGATATCTTCTCAAAATGAAAGAAGGTATAATACATCCCCAAATATTTTTTTCATTGGAGCATGAAATTTTATCTAGAAGAGGTAAATATGGTAGTTATTTTTTTTACCTCTCTATCTACCCTTTCCCTTGGACATGCTTTTAGTACACTTAAAATGACTGATGTTTATATTATTTATTTCATTTTATGTTTTACGTAATTTGCATAAGTGACGTTTAAATTCTGGGGCTTCACTAGTTTTTAGCTTCAATTCATGATTGAAGTATGCAACACCACGCTATGTGAAAGTTTGTTTGGGGTTCGCAACTCCCAAATTGCAATTTAAGTACTCGTGATTTGGACTCTCTTTTGAGGTAAATGCAAATTATTATAGAATTATGTTTTAATTCATAATTTAAAAGTTACTATAATAGATGTCACATTTTTCTTTTTAGTTCCCACAAAAGATGTCGCTATTCTTTTTTTTTGGAAAAAGTTCTCTTTTACATTAATATAAATATAATATTTTCTCTCTTACGCAAATCAACGTCTCTTAAAATTTCGTGTTATTATCAAAGTATGTCATCTATTATAGGACGGAGGGCGTATGAAATCGATTAAACGTCAACAAAAAAATTATAATAAAATGATGATTTTTGTCCACTAAACCCTATTTTATTGCTCACATGCGATCTATTGTGCGCTTGCATTTATTTGGTAATACTAGTACTACTATTTAATTTAAAGAGTTGGTCTCCTATAGTCCTATGAGATCAAACGTCACAAATCACCCTGAATAAAACTTAATCACCCCAAATAAAACTCATTCGCTTTGATTAATGCTCTTGGCGATGTAAATAAAGATAGAGACCAGAATGCATTAATGAGGTCGTATATAAGTCTTCTATTTTATTTTAATGTGTATGGTTGCGGATCCTGGAATTGAATTCCCTATGTCAATATAATGATCAATTATAACGTATACATATAATGGAGTCAACAAGGTCTTTCCCTTCATCAAAACTATCAAAATGATTTCCATTTCCTCCTAATTTCCATCTCCACAAACATTCACATCAAACTTCAATCTCCATCTCACTTGTGTAATTTATAGAAAAGGAAACTACTTTGAAATTTTGCATTATTTTAAATGAGATTTGCTCAATTAGCTCTATATATGAAAACTGAAAAGCATGCATCTTTCCGTGAAAAGCATACTCCATCATATGAAAATTCTTTCATTTTTAGTCCGTCTCCTAAAAATAACAATTTTTCATTTTAAAAATCTCTCTCTTTAAAGGTGAGACTCATTTTCTATTAACGCGCTTTTCTTTCTCTCTCTCTTACTTTACTAATTTTGCATTAAAATCGTGTCTCATTTCAAATATTTCTATTTTTAGGAGATGGAGGGAGTACTATTTTTCCGATGTCTACGACATGCTTCCATGCACCTTTTACTTGACCTTATGTCAAATATGTGTGTATTTTCAATTGCAGCAAACACATTTAGGACAATGATAAAATGAATTTCAATTTTATATCAAAATTTAGATTAGATATAAATCTTTAGATTAAAAAATAGACGGTGAAGATCTACTTTTTTTTTATGCATTAATTTAATATGACCAGAGAATTAAGGACTAAAATGGTTCAATTGATAATTGTATAATGTACATATATAATTCAAAAATACTAGATAGTTTTTGGTACTGCATATACATATAATGTATTTAAGGCATCCAATCGTGCAGCATATGTCATTAAACCATAACTACTTGCAGATTCTCTATTATAAACATTGAACTTAGGGCATTATTGATTTAGGATATCTCCAACCATTTACGGCAAATTCAAACTCATTTTTGAGTATGTATCACGCCAAAAAGTAATTTTACTCTAACTATGTATACAAACTCAAATTTACACCGTTTTTTAGTATATCTCACAAAAAATTTGTAGTAGCTATACAATACACACCTATATTTGGTTTTGTTCCGTAGAAAAATGCAAAATTGGATTTGGTGTGCAGTATGATTGGAGAAGTTTTTTATACCAAAAATGAGATTTAGTGTATAGTTGGAGAAGGTCTTACGACATCGTAGCAATGTAATGAAGACACTATTATGTAAGTAGTTATAAAATGTATAAATTATATTCTCATGCAATTTTTTTCATTGGAATGTATGCAATTGAGACTCGGTTATAATCTTCATAAATTATTTTTAATTTGATACTACTATATAAAAAAGATAATTTAAATTATAAAATTATACACAAAATTTAAGTTTTAGGAATTTTTCTAAAAAATTTTAAGGATTCAAATTAATTTCCTAATTTATCCTTACTAAATAAAATAAATCATAGTATAAATATGCCGCACAGCGAAATCCGGAAGGGTTGAACATAATCCTGTTAGGTTGAGATCTTTTAGCTTAATTGAGAATTGAGATGCATTTTCAGTCACTCATCCACAACATTTTCGAAATGTCAACTGCAAGTAGATTATGTCAACTCGAGGGTATTATCGTCAATAGCCTACACATCAAATGTCAATAGCCTGCACATCAAATGTCAACAACTTATAGTTGACATTATATGTGTATAGTTGACATGAATTGTATATGTAGTTTACATTATATGTGTGTAGTTTACATGAATTGTATATATAGTTGACATGGATTGTACACATAATTGACATTATATGTGCGTAGTTGACATAAATTGTATATGTAATTAACATTATATATGTGTAGTTGACATGAATTGTAGATGTAGTTGACAAAAAACTAAATAAAAAAAAATAAAAAAATAAAAAAAAAAAGTACTTATTGAATAGAATGTACCATGAAATTACCATTATGCTCTTTCATGAAATAATTTATTAATCTTAAAATATTTTCCATATGACAAATTCTGAATCACTCACGCTGATAAATGCATCTCAATTTTCAATCTAGTTTACTCTAAATTTTGATATAAGAGTCATTTTTATTATAACATATCTGACATGTATTCGAATCTCTATTGCTATTAAACAGAAAGAATCTTACCAAATAATTTGTATTTTATTTATTGTTAAATATTTGTCTTTTGTTTTGACTTTGTTTTGTCAAACTCATTGTATACATGTGGTACGTTTATATAAGACATATATGTGTGTGTGATATACGCGTTTCGGTGGAAAGCGTGTTGTGGTACAATTGATAGGAATATCAGTGATCATTATCTTTATAGTACAAAATTAATTTGATAAATAGGTGGATTAGTGGAAAGCTGGAGAAAATTTCTCTCGTAAATTTCTTAGTATGTTATTGTTTGTCCGATTAAATATTTAGAGTTTGAGAATTCAATTATATTAAACACAAATTAGAAGACCCCGCTATTAAAATGTCGTGAATGTTTTAATTAAGGATTTATCATGTATTATTCTATTTATTAATAAAAACATTTTAGATTTCATTTATGGGTCGAGTAATATTAGTAGAAGAGAAAATATGCATTTGTTAATTAAGACTAAAAACAAACAAAGAAATGGAAACATGTTTACTTCGCCAAATGGCAGAGAGTCATAGGCTAGTTGACTAAACAGACTCCCCACGAAATTACTTCAAGTCAAAACCAACACTATTAGTCTCGAAATTAGTTCTATTTTTTGTAGCTTTGTGGCACATCCTCAATTAAAGAAGAACTTCGGTTACCATTTGACTATAAGCTAAGCAATTTCGTTTAAATTCTACCATCACACATTCACACTAACTCAACAACTAAGGTCAGACCCTTTAATATAATTATAGAAGTACTGCATATCACAAAATCCAATATACTGGAATCCATAATCATTTGCCAAATGTCATTAAAATAAAAACTATTGTTTCTCAAATCATAATTTGGACCAAAATTTGGTATATCTAAAAAATTTAAACTTAGATAGCGAGAATCATAAACTTAAGTAATACAGTGAATTTTCCATAAATTCGGTGAAAATTTAGAGTAAATATTAAACTCAAGTAATGTAATACAAAAGGACTTGGTTTACACTTTACGGTCGGTAAAAGCACCGGTTTGGCAACCTACGTAATCCAACATACTATGTCAAAATCAATTCAAGGAAAAATCAAATTCGTGATAGTTTACTACATAATATAAATTCATGATTTTTGTGACTAAGTTTTAAATATATAGAAAATACATAATTTTAACCAAAGTTTATGATTTTATGACCATTACCCATGTAAATATCATTTTTTGTAGTATGTATTAACCGTATTTTAAGAGAGTTTTATCTTTGTAAATATCAACGGGGTCATTGACTGATCTAGGTGGGGCCGAAGAGGGTCGTCCGACCCCATCGCCAGCCCATGCTAGCCGGAAACTCTATTGGTTTCAATATCTAAAACATCCCTGACCCCATGGTATGCAGGAGCAAGGAAGAGAGTAATTGTGGTCAATGACTTTGCTACTTCTGTGTGTGTGACTACAAATTCAGAGAGAGAAAGAAATGGGAGTTGTTGCACAGGTAGGGGCAAGGATGGAGATAGTGTTAAAGAGGAATAAAGAAACGTGAGAGAGAGAATGAAAAGGTAAACATATATGAATTGTTGTTGGACCATATTTCTTTCTTCAAAGTTGCCTTTCTAATGCTACTGGCTAATTAATTAATTAGTATACTTCTTTTATCTTAGTGTAAGTGGAACATATTTTTAATTTAGCTTTAATTTATTATATAGTGTTCTTTAGTAGGTTAAAGCAGGAATAGAAAACAGAAAGTGATGTAGTATAATTTTAAATGTTAAAAAATGTCTTAATTTTAATAAAATATCGATAATTAGATAATTATTTATATAATGCTGATGATTACATTTAGTACAATTAAATTTTAGTTTTAATTGTCGATAACTTTATCCATCTTTGTCACTTCTCATCCACAAAACTTTTTGTTGCGGAGCTTATGATTTTACCTTAGTAATTTCAAGTTTTCATAATCGTAAATATAGCAAAGAAGATATACACATTATTTAAGGTAGGCTGCGATGGTCAAAAGCGACTCAAGCCATATATTTTGAGGCGGCATTTGAGCAGGAAAATGAGAGTTTATAACGCGCAGAAATTATTTCAATGAGGATGATAGTGACAACAATCACGAAGAAGTTACAAAGTGGACGACATTCGAGTCGGAATACGACATGGTATTGTTCACTGCGTCCGATCCCACAAAGTCAGTGAAAGGGGTAATCAATATAGTACTCCCCTGTTTCATCACTATATCTTCCACGTATTAAGAAAATCCAAAGTGGAAAATCTTGGTGTTGGATGTCGAATATTTTCCGCAAACATCAATGAATTGAAGTGTGTCCCGATTGGGAAACTACCAGGAACAAGACCGGTACAAATACACAGAATCCTCTAACTTAGTAAGCAAAGTCGTTACTTTTAATATTTTTGGGTAAATTTATTACGTGCAACTTGGGACCCTTTAGTTTTTCCTTTTACTCATTCAACACAAATCCGATTTCAGCTCATCATTTCATGCAAGATTGTTACCTTTTCCAACTAGTCTTGCTGAGACCGATTTCCACTGCTAGAATCTTCTTCTTGCACCCGTCTTCGTCCTGGAATGAGCAACCATCAAGTCGTCTACTAGGTCAGTTGTTCTTCACCTTCAAAACCCCTCTACCGTTGACTTATCTACACATTTATGGTCTTCACTTGAACTATTGTGTTTACGGTTTTCGTTATAAACATCTGATTGTTTTGGTGGCTCAGAGAATCTCATAAATTAGCTAATTCTTGATTGATTTCGTCTTGTTGCCCCTTGCAAATCGAGCTGTGTTGTTAAAGTTTTAGCCTTTTCGGGTCATTTCAGTGGTAGAATTGTTTAATTGGTGAAAAGATGAGTACAGTTAGGGTTTAATGATATTGATTATTGGGTATGTATGTATAGGTGCTTGAAATGTGATAGCTGGACCTTTTATGTAGAGCTTCTTTCAACTGTGTGGACTATGGCTGATTGGTGAATATGGTGATGGACGTAGCGATCAATTCGGCTGGTCCATTAGTGGACGTCGCCTCTCAGATTATTGAGGCTATAATTGAGATTGTGGTTGCATCTGAAAATGTCCTTGTTGGCAAAAGAAGTTTTACCAAACTCTCGTCTTACTTGAATGGGCTTGTTCCACTCTTGAAAGAGTTGAACAGGGGACACATTGCTTCCTCCGAAGGCATAGAGAACTTCATTGAGATTCTCAACCATCAGGTGAGGGAGGGGAGCAAACTGATCAGGGAGTGTACTGAAAGAAACCGATTTTACCTCTTGGTGAATTCACGCTCAATTGCTAAGCAGATTGAAGCAATCACTAAAGAGATTGTCTGTGCAATCAATTGCATCCCTTTTGCATCTTTAAATATGTCATTACAGATGAGGGATGACTTTGAGCAGCTCATTACCAACATGCAGAATGCTGAGTTCAGAGCTGCAATGGCCGAGGAAGATGTTCTGGAGAAGATAGAGTCTGGCATACAGGAGAGGAATGTTGATCGAAGCTATGCCAATGATTTGTTGGTCTCAATTGCAAAGGCTGTTGGGGTTTCAACCGATCGTTCGGCATTGAAAAAGGAATTTGATGATTTCAAGAGTGAAATAGACAATCTAAGCTCGATGAAAGACAAGGCTGAAGCAATACAGATGGATCAAATAATTGCTTTGTTAGAGAGGGCGGATGTAGCATCATCGCTTGATGATAAAGAAAAGAAATACCTAAACAAGAGAAAATCTTTAGGGGTGCAGCCATTAGAGCCTCTCATGTCATTTATTTGCCCAATTACAACTGAGGTTATGGTTGATCCAGTGGAGACTCCTTCTGGGCATACTTTTGAGAGGAGTGCCATTGAGAGGTGGTTGTCTGAGGCGGATGAGCCATCATGTCCCATTACTTCAAATCCATTAGAAATATCAATGCTTAGGCCTAATAAAACCCTGAGGCAGTCTATTGAAGAATGGAGGGATCGAAATAACATGATCATGGTGGCTTCCCTCAAGTCCCGGCTTTCCTCAGAAAATGAGCAAGAACTGATTGATTGTCTCGGACAGGTCAAGGATCTCTGTGAACAGAGAGAAATCCACAAAGAATGGTTGATCTTGGAGAATTACATACCAACTCTTGTTAAGCTGCTTAGTGTAAAAAATCGGGAAATCAGGAATAAAGCTCTTTGTATCCTTTGCCTGCTGGTGAAGGACAATGACGACGCTAAGGTACTTATCTATCGCCACCTGTTTACACCTTATAATCTATATAACAATGACCTGTTTTTTTTTACATTTGCCTTGTGATGCATTTTTCAGGAAAGGATTGCCACAGTTGAGAGTTCTATTGAACATATTGTTCAGTTTCTTGGGCGACGTATTGGGGAAAGAAAATCAGCTGTCACATTATTGCTGGAATTATCGAAATGTGAAGCAATTCGTGATAGCATCGGGAAGGTCCAGGGTTGCATACTTCTTCTGGTAACAATGTTGAGCAATACTGACCTTCAAGCCGCCAGAGATGCGAGGAGTGTTTTGGACAACCTTTCGTACTCTGATGACAATGTTATCCTCATGGCGAAGAATAACTATTTTACATATCTTTTGGAACGTCTTTCTTCAGGTGTGTTTTTTGTCCTTTTTTAGCTTTGATTTTTCAGTATGTTAGATATTATTCTCCGAAATAACCTGCGGGAGTTCTTAACAGGTTCTGATCAGGTTAAGATGAGAATGGCAAAAACATTGGGGGAGATGGAATTGACTGATCACAAAAAAGCATCCCTCGTTGAATGCGGTGTTCTGGATTTGCTACTTGGCTTAGTTCCCCACGATGATGTTGAAATGAAGATAGTAGCAGTTCAAGCCCTCCTCAATATTTCAAGCTTACAGAAAAATGGGCAGGAGATAATAAAGAAAGGTGCAGTGCGTCCGTTCCTGGACATCCTCTACCGCCAAACATCATTGCAGAGGTTGCGTGAGCTAGTCGCAGCTACTATTGTCAATCTTGCTCAGTCAACCATAACTAAAGAAGATTCTGATTCAGAGCCAGTTTTGATGTTGGAAACTGGTGATGATATTTCCGAACTCTTTTCCTTCAGTACTATGACAGTCCCTGCTCTGCAGCAAGAGATTTTCCGGGCATTTCATGCAATGTGTCGATCTCCATCTGCTGATGCTGTCAAGTCAAAACTGAGAGAGGTAAAAACATTACAACAGGGTAACTATTAATTTTTTAATATTGCAAACCGTTAGTCCTTAGACTATTCTAGGTCTCCTTATAATGTTTAGAGAAGCATGGATAATCAATTACTTATAGGATATCCTTTCTGTTTGACATAGTGTTCTGGATTGGGAGTTCGCTCGTATACAATTTATAGATGCCTTCATTTTTGAAATAGCTGCTTTTAGTAAAATGGCTGATAATAGGACTTTTTGCGTAGTGATATGATGTGTTGCTAACTCTATCATCAGGATTGCCAAAATATTTTAAGCTTACAATTAAATTCTTCCATGTCTTAACCGATCCATTATTTAATCCAAGTCTTACATATTTTGACACTTTCTTATGACGTTTATCATGTCAGAATATCAGAACAGGCTTCTATTCAAGTGATGTTGTGGCGTTTTTATTCAAATACCGGTGCTTTAAAGCACACCACTTTATGATAATATTTTTCTATCTGTGCAGTTTAGTTTAGAACGCGTGAGTAACGCTTTAGATGAAGAGCTAAATCCACCTTTTATTGTGTTTCTTGTTTGGGAGTAGTTGAGGCCACCTAAAATCCCAGAGATGCTTTGGAGATCTTCTTTCTTGTTTAATTATGATGATAAACAGTGATAAATTTCTCTACACATTATGGAAATTTTGACAGTTTCAACTTCATAATAATTAAGATGTATGGTAGTTTCATTGATTTTGACTTTTGCCTTATTGACTTTCCTTGGCAGTGCTCAGCTGTGCAAACCTTGTTTCGACTATGTGAGGTTGATGATGCCATATCATTACGTGCAAATGCTGTGAAGCTGTTGGACTGCTTGATCGAAGATGCTGAAGGAGACGAAATTTTGGAGCATGTGACACAAAATTCAATCGAATCACTGCTCAAGATTCTCAGTACTTCAAACAACCAGGACGAGACTGCCTCTGCACTGGGCACAATTGCTAGCCTCCCAGAGTCCATTCAAATCTCCGAGTGGCTGCAGGAATCACGCAATCTCCAAAGAATATTTGGTTTTCTTTCCGATGATAGAAACAGTGCACACCAAAAACCTCAGCTTTTAGAGAACGCAGTGGGAGCTATATGCCGTTTAACCACTCCAACAAGTCTGGAGTTACAAAAGAAAGTAGCAGAAGCAGGAGTCATCCCCTTGTTGGTACGGTTGCTGGAGGTGGGAACCAGCTTGACAGTAAAACGAGCAGCCACTTCTCTCGGTCATCTCTCACAGAGCTCACGTAGGCTAACCAGACAGATCTCAAGGCGCTCAAGCCTTTGGTGCTTCTCTGCATTGCCAGAGGCAGCTTGCCCCGTCCACCATGGGCTTTGTACGATGGAGTCTTCATTTTGCCTAGTAGAAGCTAGCGCAGTCGAGCCACTGAGCCGTGCTCTCAGAAGTGAAGATGCTGGAGTCTGTGAGGCTGCTCTAGACGCCCTCCTAACGCTAATCGACAATGAATTGCTGCAAAGTGGTTGCAAGGTGCTAGACGAGGCCAACGCCATTCCTGCTATGATCAAACTGATCAGCAGCCCTTGTGCTAGCCTGCAGGAGAAAGTGATGAATTGTTTGGAGAGGATTTTTCGATTAGTTGAATATAAGCAGAAATACGGAGATGCAGCTCATATGCCATTGGTGGATTTGACTCAAAGGGGAAGCAGGCTGAGATCTTTAGCAGCAAGAATACTTGCTCAGTTGAATGTGCTCCATGATCAGTCTTCTTACTTCTGAATAGTAAGTAAGCATTCTTTTTTTTATGTGAGTTTAGATGGTAATCACTTTTCTAAGTGGGATTATGTTACTCAAGGCCACTGCTGTTTATCTCAAAAAGAAAATCACTGCTGATTGGCCATTGGTGAGGACAGATCTTTCTTGTTTGTATACTAAAATTCTTTTGTAATGTGTAGTTGATAAGATCAATATTGTATATGTAAATTTTGTTAGTTGGAATAAAATTTTATATATCTCACGTTATTGACAACATATTCTCACTTTAGTTTGAGCTCTTTGAATCACATTGACGTTAGTTATTGTGAAATACTATGCTCTTAACTTATTCTTTTAGCTGTATAATCATATGGAAGATGACATGGATCTTATCATCTCTATACGGTTATACAGTTTTACTCAGTTTATGATTCTGATTCTACATATGCAATAAACAGATTCACTTATATCATGATACAAGTACCCTTAAAACAGATTTACAAAGGAGTAGTAACTAATACAGATTGTGCGATATCAATACAGATTCATTTTTATAGCAATACCGATTCATTTTTATAGCAATACAGATTGAGTTATATAGCAATATAGATTCCACTATTTCGTAATACCAGTTGAAATTTTTTAGCTTATCACTATATAGACTTTTAGAGTTGAAATTTTTTAGCTTATCACTATATAGACTTTTAGAGATGATGCCACCCATTGGAGATGATGGCACCGAGACTAGCGGCGGGGGCGACGCGGAGGACAAGGAGTGAGCCGGGGGTCACATTTGTTGAAGCTTGGGTTTTTTTTTTGAGTATGTAATTTTTTTTTATTATTTAATTATGTAAGTTTTTTTTTTTAATGAAGTTGTTGCATTTTCTCCGTCCGTATTCGTGTCGAAATTTTAATTCTCTAATGTAAATTGAATATTTGTGAATTTTTTTATTGGGGGAAGTCCGCGTGGGAAGGGCGAATTGTGCAGTGGGAAGTCCTTATAACGTGGCAGAAGGTGTTTTTGGGAAAGGCGACGGGAAGTCTGCAGCACTGGAGATGTTATTAGTATTCTGTTTTTATTAGTATCTTACATACCTCTTTCCCCGCAAAAATTACTATACTAAACTTTATAGTACTATTATAAATAAATACACAAATACAATCAAACTTTTTTGAGATTTTACATTGAAAATCAATTTTTAATTTTAATTCATTTAAATTAAATACTAATCATTCTTCAATAATTTAGAAAAATATTAAAATTATAAATTAAATATCAACATATTTTTAAAATATAATTTTTATTGAATACTACCTCCGTCCCCCAAAATTTGATACAGTTTACTATTTTGGTCTGTCCCTGAAAATTTGATACACTTCACTTTTACCATTTTTTGACATTGAACCCCATATTCCACTAACTCATTTCTACTCACATTTTATTATAAAACTAATAGTACTTTAAAAGTAGGACCCACATCCCACCAACTTTTTCAACTCACTTTCCATTACATTTCTTAAAACCCGTGTCAGGTCAAAGTGTAGCAAATTTTGGGGGACGGAGGTAGTATCATATAATTATTTCAAATCAAACTTGAAATAGTGCAAAATTTTGTGCATATCATTTCCTCTTTATTGTATAGACTAACATAATAACAAAATTAACTTATAATTTTATTCAACTGAATTTAAAATTTAAGATATTATAAATGTACAATTTATTTTGTTCTTATTTTTAAATTTGAAAGAGAAATGTTAAGTATGTTTTCTCTAAACTCTAAACTCTAAACAAAGCCCTAGATAATTCTTAATTCATATTTCCTCATCACAAATTCACAATTACGCCAAACACACATACTCCCCTACTTCTCCTCTCCGATTTCCTTCACCGTTCACGCCTCATCCGGCCACAGCCCGCCTCCGTCTCCTCCTCCTCCATTCTGATATATTTGGAAGCTTGAAGCTTCACAATAAGCTTATTAATTGGTAAAACCTTTTTTTTTCCCTTTGTATTCTAACATTGAATTGAAAGCTTAGAGTAGGAGAAATTTGTCCTCGGGCTAGAATTTGTGACTTGAATTGGGAGTATTTCATAGTAACTGGATTTTTATGTGATGCTCAAATTTGTGTTGGTAAAATTATGACTTAGAATTTGGGGTATTTTTGATCGAGATTGGAATGGTAAATTGATGTATATAGCCTTGGATATGCAACTCTTCCTTTCCAGATACGATGATGGCAGCAGGTCTGGTACATCTATGTTTTGAAAGTTTTGAAGTGATCGCGTGATCACCTGTTTCGAAAGAATTCCCAAGAGACTTTTTACGGCAATAAAATCCTTCAGTGATTAGAACATTTGTTCTATATCATAAGAGTAGATAAATTCACAGTTTAATAAACAATTCAGAGCCAAATTCGTGCACTGTGATCAACATTATATAGTCTAGTTTCATTTTTAGTTACAATGGTCTGCCAAATAGAGTTTTACATGAAAAACTGACATGAAATCATGAATTGGGATTTCTGAGCACAAGGCTCAATGTCTCTTCCAGCAATGATTAGATTTCGATGTGTTTATTGATGAACATTTTAATGTTTGAGTTTTCTTTACACATTCTATTTCTAGCCTAATTATCTGCTTATTTTGTGAATGCTTTCAATTTAATCCATTTGACTCCAACTTCGATTGATCTGTCATTTTCCTCCGATTTCCACAAATTATGTTTGAGTTGTCTGTACATTAGCTTTCAGTGCTTTGTCTAAAACTTTTCTATGTGTATATGCAAATTGATCGATGGTTATTGCACATTTGCAACAAAGCATATGAATTTGTTGAATCCAGGATTGGATTCTGGATCATTTTGTTTCAGTGATGTGTTTCCTATACGTTGAGTTCTGAAATTATTCAGAAGTATAGATCAATGAATTGTTAATTATGTGTCGATAACAGTTCAGATTCTGGCAACAAACTTTATCCATCGATACAAGATATCCGGCAGCAAATCTATTGTGATGTAGGCATTTTGGTATTGATCGGAATTCGCCTTTTTTCTAATGGATCTTTTGATAAAATGCAGCAGGTTGTCCAAGCTGAAGCTTAAATGGAGTTCTGCCCAACTTGTGGGAGTATGCTACTCTATCAGTTGCCACAGTTGGGGCACCCTGCCCGATTTACCTGTCCGACGTGCCCTTATGTATGCAACATAGAGAGCCAGGTGACTAGAGTTCTTGCATAAGTCAATGTGGTTCTACACACACACACATATACACACACACACGTGTCAGTACTCAGTACTTACAGCTATTGATATGTATGCATAAAACATGTTCTTTAACAGGTTAAGATAAAGAGACATGTGCGCTTGGTTAAGAAGACAATGGATCCTATTTTTACTAAAGAAGACCGGAGGAACTTTCAAGAAACTAAAGGTTTATTTCATTTTACTCTGCTCCTTCTAAAAACTTTGGTTATAATTGGCAAATCCATGTCTCATGTTGCACTTGCATAACAAAGCTTGGATTATACTTGTGTCTCTTGGTGACACACGCAACTATAGGTGTATTCTTCTTCTATCAATATCTTGCAACTCCTATGGTCCAAAATCATGGATAAACTTTTGACATTCCTTGTAGAGATGATACTAATGTCACTCTTTCTCATAATCCAGACATTTATAACAAACACTCCTGATCTGTTCTTGTCTTGCAGAGAGCTGTCCCGCATGCAATCATGATAAAGCTGGTTTTATTCAAGTGCAGACTAGGTCAGCAGATGAACCCATGACAATCTTCTATGAATGCCGAAAGTGCGAATACACTTGGAGAGAGGGCTAGTAGTTCTTCATGCTTTTATACCCTTCAAATCGCTTATGAGCTTTTTGTATTTCGGCTAGGTTCCATTGAGACATTCTAGTGGATTCAGATTCTTGCAAAATATACAAACAAGTGCACATGCCATTGTTCCTCACCTCAAGATTAGTAGTTCATGAATTTATCTTTCTTTACATTAATTTACAATTTACATTGTATGCACATACAATAAGATCAAACCTGAATTTGACCTTTCTATTACAAAATAAACAGGCAAAGAAAAAACTATGAAACATCTTTATACAGGTTCAAATAAAAACTTGTATAATCAGTCTTCACCCCTCCTTGAAAAACTAGAGGGGTTGAAGGGGTAAAAAAATCCGCACAAGGAAGCAGGCCACATCCAATCAAGGATGTTTCAAAATACACATGACGACGACCCAATACGGAATCAAAACAAGAAAACAAACTCGTTATTTTTGTTGGAGTTGAAGCAAGCTCTATCAATGAACATCTTTCTTTTTCACCATCCATCGACTCTTGGCGGCCTCTATTGCCTCTTGCTTCATCTTAGGGAGTTCTTGAAGCCAATGCTGATACTGTGCCTCGATTGCATCGAGTTCTGACTTGAGATCAAAATCAGGGTCTCTGTCGCTCAAATTCAGTGTCGAATAACAGCTTGTAAAGCTCCCGGTTTTAGAAACTTTCTGATCAGGGTAACTGGAGTCTGAGTGTTCGGTCAAACGGTCCATCGATGGCCATCCAATTCCCATCCCGTTCATTCGACTCTCGCCAGAGTGGTGATCTCTGAACTCCATGTCAGAGGCTGACCCAAAAGATCCCTTCGACGTTTGATTCTTCAATGAGGAATAGTCTCCAATGGTCCCAGAATTTGCTGATCCCTGTGATAATTTGCTTCCTCCTGTAATCATATATATGGAGGGAGATGTGAACAAACCACGATTACCGACTCTCAATGTACCAAAAAAACATTAAAAAAAATAACAAACCATGATTGCTGGACACTGAATTTGCCTGTTTGTGCAAATTGCGAGCTGGGAAAAAATTCTGACGATCAATCTGAAAGTAGGAGGAATTCCCTTGCTTGCTCGTTGGTTCACCCTCCCATAAGTCTGACACAAAGGTTAGGCCACTACCAAATTTATCGCGGCTGGCAGAGTAATCTGAAGAAGGTTTCCAGTCCGGCAAGATCCTCGATATCAAGTAATCAATGAACTCCGCAATGAAAGATACATCATGATCGGCTAAATCTAGCTGTTCAACCATTTCAGCTGCAACAGCAAGGGCAGTGTCGGCGTCAAGGTAGAATTGGAAGTGTATGTTTCTGACTCGGCCTGCAAATTGAGCAAGAAAGAGATGATGCTAGTTTCCTACGGCCAAAGAATGAACAATCAAACTCAATGCTTACCTCCCTTATCAGCAATTCGCAAGGTAAGTGAGATTGAGTTTTCATTGATCTTGTTTCCCCTCAATCTGAACTCATTGTTATGATGAGTCCGTTTAAATTCCACCACCGAGGTAGGAGGCGTCCCGAAATTGTACTCTGCAGATACAAACTGGTTATATTCAGGGTCTATATCCATAACTTGAGGTCCGTAGTTCAATGAAGTGACAGATCTGGGGATCACATCAGGTACAGTCAAAGGATCACGAATGGATTCTCCAGATAGCTCAACTTGAAGGAATGGATCTTTGAGCAGTTCCTTAGCAGACAACCTCTGAGGAGCCGGAACCAGGCATCTTTGGATAAATTCTTTCACCTCTGGAGATGCCACTCTTCCGAGAGCAGCAGGTAAGATGCCCTACAAAATGCAATGCTATAGAACGACACACATAACATCAGGAACAGAGTCAAAGTGAAGGCAAGAGAGCTTACAGATGTGACCTTCTTATATATTTGAGCTGGATTCCTACACTCGGAGTAAGGATACTCCATACTGACCATTTCCAACAAGCACATTCCAAAGGAATATATGTCGACTAGTTCGTTATATTCTTCTTCATACAGCTCTGGAGCCATAAACTCCGGTGTTCCTGCCAAAACAGTCAACTATTTGAGCACACTTCTAAGGAATAATTCCTGTCTGCGAATTCAGAAAGCTGTATATATATACGAACCAATTACACTTTTAGCTGTTGGCTGTTGCATGATGGTTGCCAGACCAAGATCTCCTATCTTAACTTCTCCTTGGTTTCCATTGACAAATATATTGTCACATTTCAAATCCCTATGAATAACAGGTGGGTTTTGGCTGTGAAGGTAGTCTAGGCCTCGGAGAATCTGCCTTGCCCAATTCTTGATAGCCTTCATGTTAACACTTCTGTGCCTCTTCCGGTATCTGATCATAAAAATCCGAGTTGTTGGCATAAATCACTCGTATCTCTTTAGAAACAAGAAAGAGAAATAGAAACAAACTCACTGCCTCAGGCTCCCAGATGTGAAGAGCTCAGTGATCATGTTAATAGTCTTCTTCTTGTCATCAATCCACGCATCATATAACTTTATAATGTTGACATGTTTCATGTTCCGAAGAAGATGAACCTCAGAGTATAATTTTTCCATATCTTCAGGTGACTGCAGCATGTCAGTTATTTTCACTCGGTTCCACGCTACTTCTATTCCATCAAGTTGGTCAAAAGCCTTGTATCTACACAAACACACAACAAAGTTTCTCAATTCACACTTCCTTCTAATCATAAACTAACTACAAAATCTAGAAAATAAAATTGAAATATTTCAACACGTACACAGTCTTGAATGCACCCTTGCCTAAAACTTCATCATACTGCAGAAATACAAACACAAGCCGTCAAAGCCATATAAAAGACCACCAACACCAACTAGGCTAATGTACCAATACATATAAACACTAATGAAACAAACTTGAGTTTCACCATGTAAGTGGTTGATACAAGCATCCTACAACTTCCTAAAACAGCAGCTTTTCACAAAAATACAGCTTTATATTTACAGTCTATAGGGTGACTTAGATTCCAATCCAATGTAGTTGCATAAAAATGGAGTTTAGCCGCAAATACGCAGAGCTGGTTAGATCAAAATTTACCCGAGCATATCGACTCTTGGTGCATCGCTCAACAAAACCGGACTCTCGGTAACCAGCCTCGATGAGACGAGCAGAACTCAGTGAGGGCGAAATACCTAGGGTTTCCACATTCCCATTCCCAGTTCCGGTGTGGATTGGGCGCGGAGATCCCAATCCAGAGCCCGTTCGCAAGCCCGTACCTGAGCCCATTCCTGTGATCAACACTCAGCAGGGTGGCCGATACCAACAACCACCAATAAGAATATTCAGAAGAAACAGTAAGTATCCATAAAATGGAGATAATGCAGAATTTAGAATGATCCGGATCCGATCCCAGGAAAAAACAATGCAGCAGGAAATTACGGGCGATGGAGCGCCCGTGAATCGGGATCGACATTTCTTATCGGCATGGAGATTTAAGAAATGCGGATGAATGGAGAGGTGTGGGATGGTAACGCTAAAGAAATCGGAATGAGCCCTCGCGGTAGGGCGACGGAGTTAAGTAACGTATGGGGGCGCTAGCTGATTCCATTTGGCAAAAACGATGAATCTGCTTCTGCAGTAGCATTGCTGCGGATCGTGACGCGATTGAATCTGATTTTTCGATTCTCAGTAATTGTAATTGTGCCAAAGAAGGGGGGAAATAACCATTTTGAAAGAATCAGTGGTGAAAGAAGAATGAGGAGAAAAGTAAGGATTGATTTGATGGAGGTTATTTATATGAATCTGATGGCGGAAATATGGGCGGAACAAACAATGGTGAGGCGGAGGAGACGGCCTTATTCAAGTTTATCATTTTTTTATTTTTTATTTTGCATTCAAATTTATGATAGGAGTAGTTGATTTATCTGTATCCTGGGCCAATACAATTATAATCTAGGCGACTAGGCGAAGCCCAAATGTTACATTGTCAAGACCATGACAAAAAAGGCGAATTAATGAGTTTTCTAGGTTTGTTTATAGAGTGACATAAATGGTATCTGATCTTTCACTTTCGCACATAAATAGTATTTGATCTTTATTTTATATCGTTTTTGGTACCCAGTGACAAAAATAATCCTAGGTACCAAATATGTGATTTTTTTTCATGGAGGATATTTTTGAAAATTTCAATTAAATAGTACTAAATATGTGATTATTTTTTCTTCCTTTCTTATTTCTCTTTTTCTTCTTTTCTTTTTTTTTCTCATTTTCTTCTTTCTTTTTAGTGTTTTATACATACTACATCTTAGTTTATGTTTCTTCTTCCTTCTTTTTTTTTCTTCTTTTTCTTCTTTCTTTTTAGTGTTTTATACATACATCTAATTGCATTCATAATATAAATAAAAAAAAAAAATACCTAATTAATTAATTATTTAAATTAATTAAATCAATTGAATATTTTTTATTAAATTATTTTATACTCATTTTAAGGTTGAAACACCTAACTAAAAATATTCAACTTTTTATATCATGAATAAAATTCACAATGTTAAATTTTCATTAAGGCTATATTGATTAGTTGCTAATTTAATGTAAAATAATACTAATAATAACAACAATATTTTTAATAATAATTGTAACATAATATTATGTGATTATAATTTATATAATTATACTACAATTATTTATTAATTACCATCGATTTTTAGTATTATAAAAATAATATTATTATAATAATTAAATATAATTATAATTATATTTAAGTATATTTGAACGATATTAAAAATGAATTAATTATTAATTTATAACATCAAAATAATAATATTAATATTGATTAATAATAATAGTATAAAGAATAGGAGAATGAGAGAAGATATTATAATATCACTTTTGGTACTAATTTTTCTATGTCCAAAATACCCTCTATGACATAAATGGGAAAATATATTTGTTTAAAGGGCATTGTGGGAAGAAAATTGCATTAGGTACCAAAAATGTGATTTATAGGTACCGAAAACGATATAAAATAAAGATCAGGTACAATTTACGTACGAAAGTGAAAGATCAGGTACCATTTATGTAGTTCACTCTTGTTTATAACCAGTGCACTGCACATAGAATTTTACTCCCCTATCCTTAAATATTAGACAATATTTGAAACGGCGCGAGTTTTAAATACATAATTAATAAAGTAAGAGAGAGATAGAAAGAAAAAGTGATTGGAGTATTGTTAGTGGAAAATGAGACTCACATCTAGGGATGTCAATATAGCCCGCAACCTGTGGACGGCCTGAATATCCCGCCAAATTTATAGGGTTACGGCTGAAAATTTCTAGACCAATTAGCCCGCACCCGATTAACCCGCGGCCCGTTAGGACCAGACCCGAAAACCCAATGAGTTGGCCCGAAAACCCGATAAAATTTCTATTATTCTATTTTTTACTCCTAATTCGACACTTCATTGATTAATTTTATAATATAGATAACTAAAAAAATAACTTTCAATTTTATATTAAATATATAAATTATATATTGAATTTTTATTAATATAATAATTGATAAATAAATTAAAAACTTCAAATTCACTTAAAAAATATGTAAATTTCTAAAACATGCATTAAATTTCACGAAATATCTCAAATATTAGTATTTGATCATGTTTATAATTGAGTTTGAGCATATATCTCAAATTTATCATAATTAAATATTTTACATTTTATGAATATAACTAATTTTAATCATTATTTATTGGATTGATCGCATGTTAATCTTATCGGTAGCAACCCGATTAACCCGTTGGGCTAGCCCGAAACCTGAGCTTGTATTGTAGGATGAGGGTTGGACTTTTATAACCCGAAAGAATTCACAATCCGATTAGCTCACACCCGATTGACCCGCAACCTGAGTGGACCAGCCCGATTGACATCCCTACTCACATTTTTAGATAGAACATAGTTTCCTTAAATAGAATTGGTCTATTTTTAAGGGACATCCCAAAATAATAAATATGGTCTATTTTTAAGGATGGAGGGATTATTATTTACTCACATTTTTAGATAGAACATAGTTTCCTTAAATAGAATTGGTCTATTTTTAAGGGACATCCCAAAATAATAAATATGGTCTATTTTTAAGGACGGAGGGATTATTATTTTATCCAACAATAAAATTTTTAAAAAAAGGAGTTTGGAAATGTTGATATACAAAGTTTTTTTTAGGTGATATTAAAAAACTTACATAGTAGTAGTAATAATTTTTTTTAAAAACAAAATCAGTTTAAATTTGAAAATGCAAATTAATTTTTACTTTTTAGTGAATGTTCAATATATATTATTCCATTCCTTCTATCTGTGTTGAGATATTTTTTTAAGCGAAAGTGAGAAAGATAAATATTAGGGATGTCAATTGGGCTAACCCGCTCGGGTTCGGGCCAATCCACTCGGATTGTTGGGCTATTTGGGTGCGGGTTATTCGGGCTGTGAATTTTCTAGGTTATAAATTTTCGGTCCTAACCCTAAATCTTCGGGTTACGAGCTAAACCACGGGCTATTCGGGTCAGGAGTAATCTTATATGTTACTTTCTATCTAATCCGATATTCTGAATTATTAAAAAGCAGATTGTCGTCGCCAATAGTAAAGTATTATCAAAGTGATCAAGAGAAAGAAAATAATAGCAATTGAAAATTGAAACAAAATAGATAAACATATCGTTTAATTAATAGCACACATGAATCTGACTACAATTAACTAGAAATCATGCATTTCATATAACCCTAACTTCAATTTGAGAAAGAAGATATAATTATCATATTTTTTTCATATCAATGTTATATTTAATATTGATATTATTAAATACACTTCATATAAGTATATAATCCAAAATTTTAATTATATTTTTATATTAAATGCTCAACCCGCCGCAACCCATCTGGGCCAGCCCGCATAATTTAATAAGGATTCCAACGAGATCTCAATTGCATATGTTCCGACGATGTTCGGGTGATGAAATTTGATAAATTATATTTCAATTTTCGTACATGTTGATAATCAGCTTTTATCAACAAATGCAACAAAAAATCTCAATATATTGTAGGCAAAATCTCAATATTATGCATGTCCAATCTCAATAAAAATGTGTTGATATTTTCTTGTCCTTGTGTTGATATTCTAATGTCATATTTTTGATATTTGTAATACACAATGTTGATATAAAAAAACACCCACGAAAATTATCATATGATAACATAATGACGATATTACCCTTTAATTGATATTTTGTCTACTATTTATTGAGATTTGTGAGCTTTAATCTCATCCACTCATTTTAAAATCAAGGGTGGAGATTTAGTCTTGATTTTGGATTAGGATGCTATAAGCATTAGAATAGGACCCCACTGAAATAACATGTTTACAATGTGATTCTATAGATTGCTTGAAAGGGATATAACATTACAAATTTATATGGAAAAGTAAACGTCCATGAAGATCAAAGCACATCTCTTTCGAACGCGACTCCTACCAAGATTCTAAGAAGAATTTATTTTTCCCAGTTATGATTTCTTGACGAGGGGAAAAGGAGGATAGAAAAGTAAAAAAAAATGGGCAACATGCTTTAGTGTAATCATATGTCTGTAAATCTACCTCATTTTATTTGTGACTATTTCCTGATAGAAAATTCAATTATTATATGACTGCTATGCTTGAATGTGCTTTGCCCCTTTCCCATTCTTTATTCGTGGATTGTCATGTTCTTGGTTCAGTCAATCGAGTTGGAGAATTATGATCATTTGCAGCATTAAAATTCCAATCTTGGATTAAATGTGCCAAGGTTTTTTGGTTTTGGGGAAATCACCATGTGACTGCAAAGTAGGTAGAGTCTTGTGTTGTTTGAATAAGGTTTCTTGAATGTGCTTTTCCCTATTCTGTGATGCATGCCCTTCTTCTGCAGATATGTTTGATCAGTTTCTTCTTAAACCCCTTCTAGTTTTGTTCAAATGGACATATTATCTTGTGTAACTATGGATTATTTTGGTCTTTCTTTGCAGTTATGAAGGTATTACCTACCCTGGACTATCTAATTATACAGGTATCTTCGTCGAAAGCAGCAAAGCGGTTCATTTCACGCATGTTTCGCCCTGTACTGCAAGACCGGGGAGAAGCGGACAGGCTTCTTCCGTCATTGGTGCATCGTTGGCAGCTGCTGATGCCAAGTCCGGTTGGGTGGCTACGATGACTGCAGGAATGTACTGCGTTGGTAGATATGCAATTGACATTGGTGTCAGAACCGATGTCGTCAAGGTCTCTGTCGAGGATCTGGCTATGAATCTTGGTTGGGGTAGTAATGGAGACATACCTCATGAAAATGTGGTCTCTAACACCCAAGATATCAGGTGGTGTTATGAACTATGCACTAATTTATGCCTATGTTTTGTTGTTTAGATATAAGTTAATATGTCACTCAACTGAACTTTTCATTTGGTGTGGTTTGTATATGTGATTTGGTGGAAACTGTTGATGGATTAGTTATTTATGTTTGTTGTCTTGATCATCTCTCCTCTCTTGCTTACTTCATGCAAATATGGAAATGGGACATAAATTTCTTGAACTGCAGAATGTAAAGATGACATTTTTAGAATAAAGTTTGCATTTTTTTCCCTCTGTCCTGAACAAAAATAAACCCAAATTTTGTTGAACAACTTGTGTGCCACTGCCACAGCTATTTTCCTTCTCTGTACATGGTCTTCGCCAATTATAAGCAACCAACTTTACTAAAAGAAAGCATAATTTGGTTGTTTTCTCACAAACTCAGACCTTCTGAAGGGTCTTCATCGCCTTGTCTTCCTTCATCAACAGCCTAGTTCCCTCCTTTCGAGCTTTGTCCTCTCTTGGCTTCCTCTGCAGTTTCAACCTCAAATTCCGCCTTCTCCGCCACTCCATTCACTGCCCCCGCAAGCTTTTCTGTTCTCGCCGCAATCTCTATCAGCAACGACGAAACTGTTACCAATGGAACTACTTCTACTAGAGTCACAGCCTCTCCGGCCTTGGCCTCAGCCGGCAGGATGGGCTGCTTCGACAGTGATTTCAAGGCGTTCTCGAGCTCTTGAACTGCAATCCTCATCTCCTCCACCATGAAATCTATCCTTGTTGGTTTCTTCATGATGCTCATCACCACAGCAAGTTCTTTCATCACAGCTGAGGATTTATTGCTAAGTCTCACGCAGAAGTTGCCGAAATGCTGCTTCAGGGCATCAGGAACCTGTTTAGATTAGTTACAACACCAAACTTTAACTTCCTATGCTGACAAAACTAAACAAGTAGTACTAAACCATGCTGTCACATTAAAATTCACCTTAGCGTCCGAATTCATGCTCCCGTTAAGTGCCTCGATGCAGTAAGCACAGCTTCTGATTGAGGCTCCAACCTTGACATACTCCAACCATGGATGTCCGAAATTGAACTTGCCATGTGCCGGCTCCCATCTTGCGAAATTAGCCTGCAGAAACGAACCAAATTTTGTAAGATTTTCCTCAAATTGATTGTGTTGTTCTTTAAACTTATCAAGCGGAGAAGAACACGAACCAATGATTCTTCGGTGGCCTTAGAATTAAGGGCGCATTTGTAGCCTTGCAATGTTTTGTCTGAAGTTCCACTATTAGTACTGAAATAGTCAGCCACACATCCTGAGTTGAGAGCAGAAAAAACTCATCAGTTCCCTCTTTTACTTTTTTTTTATAATTATTTTACCAATTTTAGAATCTATTTCATTGCTATGATTGTGTTTATTACCATCTAAGGAATCAGAGAGCTTGTCCATGTTGTTCCTGATGAGGTTATGGAGCTCGGTTCCTGCCCAAACAGGACAGAAAAGAATGGTTGTAATGATGCAGATGGAGGTGCCTATTGCAATGGTGGAGAGTCTGTGATGAGCCATTTCAAAGAGCTTCTCCACGCGGTAGCCAGATACTGATATGAGGCTGAAGGTCAGGATGAAGATCATCGCCCCATAGTCGAATCGAGCTTTTATCGATGGAATGAAACGCGAGAACGTGGCTGCAGTAGCTGTACATATACTTTCCATGTTAGATACTAGTATGTTTCAACATTATTAGTACTAGTAGTATTTTTTTTAATAAAAAAAAGAAAAAAGAAAGTTAATCACCTAGAAGAAAGACTGAGACTTGAAGAATGATGGGCTCAAACCTTTCTCCAGATTGGCTAGCAACCCAATGAACACCAACACCCAATGCTCCAGCCAAGAAAGTCCCAGTTGCCCTATTCACACATTTACATAGAGTAGCCCCTGCATATATACATATGGAGTCATTTACAAGAGAAAGAGGGAGGCATGGTGAATGTAATTGATAAAGAACGTACCAACGGTGTACTCAAAGACGACCACCACAGTCATGACAGCCCACATAGCGTTGCCGCCAACTCCATCATACAAGGGCCTCATGTAATAGAAGAGGGAAACCAGACAGAGCGCCAACCCCACCTTAACACAATGTATCGATTTCTTTGGCTCGTTTACGCCTAATCTCCATGCTCGTTGAAAGAAGCCACCCACCTTGGACACGAACCTTTGCAATCCAAACCTGCTCTCAGCTTCTAGAACTCTCGACGTCCCATCTCCCATGTTGATCCTCCATTCTACTCCTATTTCCTTGTTAGTGTTAGTGTTGGTGTTACCCTCCATTTTTCTACCTAGCTCTTCTCAGCTTTCACAATCAAGATTTTCACTGTCTGTCTTCTTGTGATTAGATGCTGCTCTAAACATGCACACATTACACACATATATATGTAAGAAATTTAGAGGTTTAATTCGGACACATGACTAAAATACTCTATCGCACAGGCCCCACTTCCGACATTATTTATTTATTACTCCCATGTCTGATTTTTTGAGAGCTTCCAATTAATGATTTATATTCATTTTTTTTATCATGTTTGTATCTAGATTTTAACAAATTGATTTGAATACATAAATTTACATGATCAAAATGGGAATGAGACCCTTTTGGTAGGTCACCTTAGTTTCTTAGCAAAAATATTTTGGTTTTTTATTACTATCAATTTTCATCAGTAATAACTTTAACGTGAGCTCAGGAAAAGCCATGCAAATGGCCTAAATCATCCATATCTTCTCTCTCCACACGCTCATATTCAAATACAGTATATAATTTTTTCTTGTCCTCTAGCAAGCTTTATGTCATGAATAAATAGTAGGATATACCCTAATCTTTGGAAGAACAATGTGCGTATTTCTTCAATAAATACTCCATATTTCTTCTTAATTACTATATCTAATATAAGTCATAAGTCGTAGTACTAAATTACTACTAATAAAGAGTGGAGCCTTTTAGCATCCGATAAAAGAGAAAACAAATCATATGTGAAAAATGAGGAAAATTTGACACTACTTTGAATTTGTTTGTTCCAAGTTGCTATTCTTTATAGATATATCTTGCAGTAAACTCCAGTGAATTCTAAATTATACAGCATAAATGATTTATTCAGATTTTAATCGAACGAAATGACCTAAAATATTTAGGTTTGGTTCTGAGAGAGGAAAACAAAATGACCTAATTCTATTACACAGCTGACTTTAATGACTTTTGCCGGTTACCAAATCATTAGTTCTATATTTATATATTTGTAAATGCTACTGTTCCACTTTTTGTCTTATCTCCATCACGAAAAAGCCCTCACACATTAGCACTAATGTGTGCAAATTAGGTCATGAAAAAACTTAAATCCAATGATCTTGTTGATGTTTCCCATTGATGTTCTTTCCAATATTAACATAATATTGGCGTTCCTTAAATTAATTGCACTACTATGATTTTTCCAATATCAATTAAAAATTAACCTTATTAAAAGTGAAAAAAGTTAAAGATATCTCAAGTTCAACCATCATGGAATGTTAGTCTTGCTTATCATACTTCAACTTTCGTATATTCTTTAAAAGAATTTACTGACCAACTCATACATTAAATAAAAATATTTTCAATTCATAATCGTTCTAGAATGTTCTCTGCTGCTTTGCCAACGAGATATTTCAGTTATTTAATAATTTAAAATGTTCTATATGTACACAACATATATGAATACAATTAATTGGTTCAAATAAAATTAATTTTAATATATAAACAAAAAAATATTTTTCGCCATAAATCGCGAGATCACCACTTTTAAAAAAAATTATGAACCTTGGTTTGAATTCTATAATGAAATAAAAACCATTTCCTTTTTGAACTCGTCACCTTTTTTACCAGTAAATTCGTCATATATATGCCATAAATATAATAGTTTGTACTAATTTATACTGTAAAGAACTCTTTACAAAAGACAACCACAACATATAATGTTATAGGGATGAGTTATTATTATGATAATTTTGCAACACTGAGAAAGTGAGGATAACTGGATAACGCACCTAACACAATACAAATACTACTAGTAATTGAATTGTGAGAACACTATAGTAATATTAATAAATTAGAATTATCAATCAAAGTTCATGCATAATAAATTTTATACTTTCAGTAGTGTAATTGAATCTCATAATTTCTTTCGGAGAAGGTATATAAAAGTGTATTCATTCATATAAGTATTCAAATAGGAATCCTTAGATATTGTTGATTTACGTTTTAATACATATAGTGGTAGCTTTATTAATTTGTGGGTTGTGGCTTTGATAAGAGTACATCATCGTGCTGCATGACGTTATTTACCACCTTACACGTAGATGTCATTACCTAAGTTGCAATATAAATATTTCCACACGCCTTTTTTATATATTATTGATTTTATTATAATCACTTGGCTGAGGAACCAAGATTTTCTTTTCAGAATCACACTACATTATTTTAGGTTCAAAATGAAGCTGTTGGTTTAATTTCATAAAATCTGAATCAGCTATTTAGGCTTGACACTTCGACACGAGTAATTGGTAAATTATGAATTAGGCCTAACTTTAATATTATTACCTAATCCTATATATGTACTACTCCGTAACACCAATGTTGATTGACCAAAATTCAATTAATATAATAAACTTATACTATGGTGGTTAAAATATCAAGATATTGATGTTGACGTGTCCGGTGATCTACCGTCTACCAAATTAACTATCGTACGTATCAGATGATATGGAATTCCAACTCTCATGCATACCAAACTTAATTGCAATTTTTCTTAAATGAAAATAAACTAATATGACAAGTATATAATTGATTTACAATAATATCGTATATATATACATTGGTTCAACCACGACAGTGACTAATTAATTTCAACATGTATATACTCTGCCAAATGTCAAGTTCACCTCTTGTAAAAACTAAATACGTGAATTTGAAGTTCAAAAAGTGTTAGCTCATTTTCCACAACATATTATTATAAATATAAAGGAGGATAATGATTTTAAAAAAAAAAAAGTAGATTTAAGGGAGGAAATAATGTTTGATGTGTCTTGTGGTGGCAAGTTGCCCATTACATTGGAATGATATACTAACTTATTACTTATGTAATTAAGATATGTATGGCTTATCAATTTCAGCACTACTGCGTGTCATCTGTTCCTTTACCTTCTTACTATTTTATTTCCTGTGAAATTTATACTATTGAAGTCGAGTTGGATGGTTTTAGTTCACGTTAGTTAATTGTTGCTACTTAACTCGGCTTAATTAGTACAATATTCGTTGATCATTCTATA